>NW_003852396.1:35232503-35254940 GCF_000181295.1 Otolemur garnettii
CCCTTCGACTTCCCGGCCCCAGTCCCCAGCTCCGGATCCGGGGCAGCGCCGCGCCGTCCTAACGTACCGATTCTCTTTATTTCTCCTGGCCACTTCTCCCGTTTTGCCTCCTATCCGGTTCTCTTGCGCCCTTCTCCTCGTTCTCCCCATTCCCTACTGCTAACCTCCTTCTTGTCCTCTTCCATTTTTTTCCCATCCCCGTTTCCCCATTGCCCCCTCTCCACCTTTACTGTCTTGGTCTCCCTATCTCTTCTCCCTTCCAACTTTTATCTTCATCCTCCTCTCGCCTTCTCTCCATCACCTTCTTCTCACACCTTCTCCCCAACCTTTTCTCCCTACCCTTTCCCCCCTTTCTCTTCTTCCCACCCCATCTTCTCCATCCTGTCTCTCCCAGCCTCTTCTCCACATCCCATTCTCTCCATCTTCTTCTCCACCCTTCTCTTACTTCCCTCTCCCCGTCTCTCTCTACCCTCCCTACTCTTCTCTTTTCCTCACACCTTCCTTCTCTTCTCATCCCCCTTTTCCCTACCCGCTCTCTTACTATCCCTTCTTCCATCTTAATCTCCACGTTCTCTCCTGCTGGCCACTCTTCATTATACCTTCTCTTTATCCCCTTTCCCTTCTCCATCCTCCTAACTTCCTCTTTATCCCAAAGTTAAGGATAGAGATAGGGAGTTATTGGCAGAAAGAGCTTTGGGAGTAGTGCTCTAATTCAGAGTATACTTCCTAGAGAAATAAAGTGAGAAGGGAACTGGGGAAGGAGGTGGGAAGAGGTTTGAGGACTCAGTGTTGGAGAGAAGATGGGAAGAAGTGAAATCAGAGTTACTAAACAATCTTAGAAGAACTAGAAGAGTTTTTTTTTTCTTTGTTTTTGTTGTTATTTTAGCAACTGCAAGGAGGAACAAGAAGAATTTTGATTCCTCTTACTGAGGACTGTGGGTAGACTGTGACAACATAAGGTTTTCTGGACTTAAGATGAGTACAAATGGTACAAAGAAATCAGGAGCTTATGGGAAGAGAGAACAAAGTTTCAGTTAAAGCAGAAGAAGGGAGTGTGAATTTGGAAGACAAGAATGAAGGAGTGGCTGGGGTCTTTGATGACATCCCAGTCTCTGGTTTGAGCAGCAGCTGGGTGGGTGGAGGTGACATTGGTTGTGCTATATAAAAGGAGAAGGAGGAGATTGCAGAGGGGTAGTATGGAAGGATGATGACTTGTGATTTGGGGCTGGTGACTGTGAAGTGCTTATTGGGTAGGTCGGTCTGTAGCTTAGAGCAGTGGTCTGGGGTGGATGTAAATATTTGGAGTTATCTGCAAATACCGTATAAGCTTGAATGTAGGTAGGGTGAGGCTCTTGTTTTTTCTTTTTTCCAAAATGCTCCCTCAGGAAAGAGGGAGTAACCTTATATTTGAGTCCTCACAAAGTCTCTCATATTACAGGGTTTGCTCTCATTTACTTTATTTTGAACAACAAACCACTGGATAGGGCAGTATGGTATGGTGACTAAGCTTGTGGACTCTGGAGCCAGACTGCCTGGCTCGGGGTCCAGACTCTGCCATTTACAAGCTGTGTGGCTTTGGGAAAGTTACTTAACCTGTCTCTGCCTCAGTTTCCTCATCTATAAAGTGGGCCTAAGTATTATTTAATATATGTAAAGCTCTATATATCTGACACGTAGTAAGTGCCAATAAATGCTAACTGTTTTTGCTGTTTGGGTAAGACTCATTAACCTGAAATGTCCTCAACAATATTACTTTGAGTGCTTATAGAGGTCATTTGCTACAAAATTCATCTTGAAGAAATTTAACACAGGTTTTGTAGCTATTCCTGGTAGTATGACCTCACAACTTAACATGTGGATATATCTAAATATGCATTTTAAAGATTGCTTTAAAAAGCAATATAGTATAGTACCTTGGAAAAGCTTCTGGGATGTTGGAGATGTTCTGTTTCTTGACCTGAGTAACATTACATAGGTGTTTCACTGTGATCATTTATTGAGCTGAACACTTATGGTCTGTGCCTTTTTCTGTGTTATATACAAATATAATTTTTAAAAAGCCATACATTAAGTGATTTTTAGAAGTGAATACAGTCTTGTAGGATGCATGCCAAAAACCAACTGCCCTTGTGTGCTGCAAATGGAACTTGTGACTTGGGATAAAGTTTCCAAAGACTGCATCATTTGTGGATTCAAACTGCTATATGCTCTCCCATCCCTTCACTTGTACTGAAAAGAAGATCGTCTGTCCTGGGAAAAGTGACCCTAATGATGAGAAAGACACTGCCCTGGAGGATGCATGTTCAAAGTATACATATCATTGTTTAGTAACATATGAAAATGGGAAAAATATTATTTATAAATCAGTATTATATGATATATGAATTTAAATTTATGTATGATACAAAAATCTGTCAACTAAGGGAAGTAGAACTTTTGATTATTTCATCTTCGTCCTTAAAGGCATAAATTTTCAGGTTGATCAAAAAGATTTGTGGATTTTCTCACTAGGAAAATGACTCACCTTTGGTTTGGGTTGCCTTGTGTTGTAAATGTGATGCTAAGGGAGTGGATAAGATTGCTCAGGGAGAACTCAGACATTAGGAAAAGAAGAAGGGCTAGAGCAAATCCTGAGAGGCTGCATCATGCAAAGGCTGAGGGGAGGAGGAGCAGCCCTTAAAGAAAAGTGAGAAAGCATGGCCAAAGAAAAAGAGAGGGAGGCAACCATGCCACTGAAGCCAAGGGACAGGCCAAGGAAGAAAACATGAAGGGAGGGAGGTGTGATCATTAGGGTTGAATGACCCTGGAGAGGTCAGTCTAGAGATAAGGACTGACAAGTATACATTGACTTTAGCTGCTGATGTGGGTAGAGACCTTAGGGATAACAGGTAGGTGGTGTAGTAGGGATGGAAGCTAGCCAGCACTCAGTAATAAAGGAGTGATTATTTCATCCTCATCCTTCGGTAAAGAACCAAAGATTTGCAGTAGAACATACTCTTTAAAGAGGCTTGACTACAGGGAGGGAGAGAGACCTACAGCTGAGGGAGAGGATAGTGGTTTTAGGAGATGAGAAAGTTCTCAAATAGGAGAAGTAAATTCATATATATATATATATATATATATATATGTTTTTATTTCCCTCATTTATTGAAGACACATTTTAATGCCTGCTTTGTGCCAGCTTTATAGTTAAGATACACAGTTAATTAAAACAGGACTAGGGAACTCATAGGAAGCTGTGAAAGTAGGCCTGCAAATTGGCAACAGAAAGTAGTATAGAGGGGAGCTTAGGTTTGTGGATCTATGGGGGGATTTCCTAATCCAGATCAGGGTTGAAATATCTATAAGTAGTGTCACAAAGAAGACATTGGAACTGGATCTTGAAGGGTGAATAGAAGCACAGCAGAAGGAAAAGCTGGAGAAAGGAATTTTAGGCAGAATAAACAGCAGTATGTTGAAGATTACAAGGGCATGAAAGAACATAGCTCTGGCCATGAAGGGTGGTATACAGGCAGCAGTGGTGATGCTTTTGAGATTGACTTAGCTGGAGTGTTGGGTATATGGGCTCATGTGGGACGAGAAAAAAGGAAAGATAAATATGTACAAATCAAGAATATGGTATGTCATGCAAAAGGTCCAGGCTCAGGACCCTGGACCCTTTGAAGGGTTTATTTAATAAGGGGAGAAAATGATCAGGTTACATATTGTCAACCTCATTTTGGCTGCAACACTGAGGATGAAAGGAGACCAAATAAGAGCTGGTTTCAATTGTTCAGCTTATGATGAGGGTCTAAACTAAAGTAGTTTTACATTAGGATTAAGAAAAGAGGAATAAGATATGAGAGAAGTTACAGAGATGAATCTACTACACTTGGTGGCTTAATGAGAGGGTGGCATGGGATGATTCTAAGATGCCTTCCATGTTCCTGATTTATACACTAGTGATGCTAGGAAGTTGGGGAAACAGTAGAGGAGCAGGTTTGTGGGGGAGAAACGTAAGATGATAAATTTGGTTTTGGAAATGATGAGTTGAAGGTGTCCGTGAGATATCCAAATGGAGCTGTCTAATTGGCAGTTGAGTATACAATTGAGAACTCACAAGAGAGCTGAGCTGAAGGTAGACTTTTTAAAGCCATCATTAGATAGGTGGTAAGTGGAACCATGAGAATGGATGTGGTCATTCACAGAGAACTGTAGCCAGAAGAGTGTCAGGATAGCTGTTAGGAGGTGAATAACAAAAGAAGAGTCATGACAGGCTCAGCACCTGTAGCTCAAGCGGCTAAGGCACCAGCCACATATGCTGGAGCTGGAGGGTTCGAATCCAGTCCGGGCCTGCCAAACAGCAACGACAACTACAAGCAAAAAATAGCCAGGCGTGGTGGCAGGCGCAGCTACTCGGGAGGCTGAGGCAAGAGAATCGCTTAAGCCCAGGAGTTGGAGGTTGCTGTGAGCTGTGATGCCACAACACTCTACCCAGGGGAACAGCTTGAGGCTCTGTCTCAAAAAAAAAAAAAAGAAGAGTCATGACTGGCTCCGCGCCTGTGGCTCAAGTGGCTAAGGCGCCAGCCACATACACCTAAGGTGCCGGGTTAGAATCCAGTCTGGGCCTGCCAAACAACAATGATGGCTGCAACCAAAAAAAAAAAAAATAGCTGGATGTTGTGGCGGGCACCTGTGGTCCCAGCTACTTGGGAGGCAGAGGCAGGAGACTCACTTGAGCCCAGGAATTGGAAGTTGCTGTGAGCTGTGATGCCACAGCACTCTACCCGGGGGACAGCTTGA
This sequence comes from Otolemur garnettii, assembly GCF_000181295.1. Classification (NCBI taxonomy): domain Eukaryota; kingdom Metazoa; phylum Chordata; class Mammalia; order Primates; family Galagidae; genus Otolemur; species Otolemur garnettii. Next base: position 35,237,286 of record NW_003852396.1, read on the forward strand.
GGCTCTGTCTCAACAACAACAACAATAACAAAAGAGTCATGACATTTCACTGAGAAATGGCAGCCAAGAGAGTAGGAATCAAAGAATAGTGTCCAACAAGTTGTCATAGAAGCCAAGGAAAGAAAGAAATAGCATTAGAATGAGAATTTTCAACAGAGTGAAAATAGCACAGTCATGTGAATCTGACAGATCTCCATTAGATTTTGGAATCAGGATGTAGCTGATGATCTTAGTGATTAAAGGAGAGGAGAGGAAAGATACTAGACCACAGGGAGGCAAAGCATTAAGGAGGTAAAACAGTAGCGATAATGTATAAGAGTGAAAAGTTAATTGTATACTTAAGAAACTCAACTTGAATTAGCTTAGGAAATAGGGTAGGTATATTGGCCCAGGTAACCAAACCTGGGAGATGACTGGCAAATGGAACCTGAAACATAGATACCAACAAGACTTTCTCGTATCTCTGGTTTCCTTTTTCATTTTATTTTGCCTGCCAGCTTCATTTTCTCTGATTGATTTTGTAAATCTACTTTTTATTTTGGAATCATTCTAGATTTATAGATTTATAGAAAAGTTACAACGATAGTAGCAAGAGTTCCCATGTACTATCCACTCAGTTTTATCTAATTAACATTAGCTAACACTGGTACATTATTATTAATTAAACTCTAGACTTTGTTCTGATTTTACCAGTTTTTCCACTAATGTCCTTTTTCTGTCCAAGGATTCAATCCAGGATGCCAAATTGTTTAGTCGTAATGTTTAGTTAGTTTCCTCTGGTCTACCACAGTTTCTCCATCTTTCCTTTTTTAGAAGACCTTAACAGTTTTGAAGAGTACTGTGCAGGAATTATGTAGAATGTCTCTCAATTTGGATTTCTCTGACGTTTTCCTTATGATTAGAATAGAGGTGGTGAAGTACCCTTCTTATTGTGTTATATCAATGAATACATGATATCAACATGAATTTTCACTGGTGATGTAGCCTTAGTCACTGAGTTAAGGTTGTATCTACTCTACTGTAGGTTTCTCTACTGTAAAGCTACCTTTTTTCCCATTTCATAATCTTTTCTGTGGAATTAAGTCACTAAGTCCTATACATGGAGGGAGGACATTAAGCTCCACCTCGTAGGAGAGTACATATGATATATATTAAAATATTTATTATCTGGAATTCTTCTGTATGGAAGATTTGTCTCTTCTCCCTCCTATTGATTTTTAAAGTCATTGTTCAAATCAATATTATGTATGTACTTAGTTTACAAAATAGGTCTAATAACAACAACAAATTTAGAAATCCTGGGGAAAGACTCTTACTGGCCTGGGCTGAGTCATGTACACATCCAGATCAACCTTGGGAGTAGGAGGCAAGGTCACTTAAAAGATGACAACTCCCATTCAGACTGAGTATTAAAAATGCTTTGACATACACTTGTCTTGCACAGGGCATAATTTGGTCCCTTCCTCTATTACATGATTTCTCATTTAACCTTCAGATCTTAGCTGAATCATCAGTTCATCACAGAGATCCTCCCTGACCTCTCTGACTGGGTCAAATTCCAATATAATGGCCTGTCATAATACCTGGTTCTTCTTTGTGGCAATATTATAGTTGCAAGTTTACATTCTTTCTGGTGTTAAATATCTATACACTCTACTAAGCAGTGAACCTGGTTGTTCACTATAATAGCACATAATATGCTGTGCCTGCACATAAGTGATATTAAGTGAGTATTTTTTTAAGTGAATGACTGATATGAAGGGATTTGCTGCTCATAAATAAAGAAATTATATTAGTGATTAAAAAAAAGAAGCAAGGACTGATACTCTTTAAGTACAGAAGCAAAGAGAGAGAGAAGATAGGTAATAGGGGTTTGGTAGGAAAAGTGGGGAGGGGGAAGGGTTGAAGGAGAGCTGTCTGGAAGAAAACAACAGGAGCATGTTTAGTACTGTGGGTAAGAAGCTGATAGAGAGAATGGTACAAGGTCCCAGAGGAGAGAGAAAGGGCTGAAGAATTAACCACAACAAAAAGAGATTGGTCTTTACCAGGAAAAGGAGTATCTCTTCCTTCAAGAGTGAAAGGGAAAATGAATGAGAATGCAGATTAAGTAAAGTGTGTGTGTGAGGTTATATGGCAGTGGGGGAGGAAGGTGGACAGGGCAGGAATTTAAGGCCATCTTACCTGATGATTTTATTCTCTCTGGAGAGGAGTTGGGATTTTTGTGAAAAATGAGCATGAGGGAGGCAATATGTGAAAAATCCTGAGGAAATTTTTAAAGGAGTGGGGAAACTGTTAAGGTGAATTATGGCTCCTAAAGGACCGAGGAGTTGAGGATGCTAGTGAGAGAACAAAGGATATAGGCACAACTATGCCTAATACCTTGATAAAAAAGATGGAAAGTCATTTCATGACAACAGTGGAGAGAGTAGAGGTTTGTATAATACAATGGCAGGATTCTCAAAGGTTGGCAGGTGAGGATGAATAAATAGTCGTCTCTGTTTGGGCCCTGGGGAGTCTGGAGAGTGGTGAGTCCTTCCCTCTCCTCCCCACATGTGTGGAAGAATGTGCGGAAGTGGAGTATTTAAATGAAACCAGATCTCTTACATAGGAAGTGGACGCTCAAAGATGTATAAAGGGGCTGAAAATCCCAGGGTTTGTCACCATGAAATGGAGATTTCAGATCAGGAAAAATTGCAGGTCCACAATGGGAAGGGCTAAAAGGCAAGGAAGCAGTGGGAGACCAGTTAACTAGAGACAAGGTAAGGCAGCTCAGTATGTGTGCGTGTGGTGGTGGTGGGGGGGGCAATTAAATGGCCCAAAAAGACCTGGCTTATGAACAGTGACTCTGAATGACAGGAGGAGAGGCAATCTTCACTGGCTCTTGTTATTCATCTGTTCCTTCTTAGTGAGCAGGAGGCACTGGATAGCATCAGTGCTTGGTTTCAGACCACTCCTAGCCTTAGCAGCCTATTCAAAACACAAGTCATTAGAACTCCTTAGTAGAGCCCAGCCCTGGACCAAGTGAGCAAGAGAATTAAAAAATGGGCAGAGTCCAGCACCGTTTGAGTTGGGATCTTTGAAGAGTTACGATATGTTCCAGGCTCTGAAAGACTTCAACTCCTTTTAGACTTTAGGAAAGAAAAAGGAAACTGCTGATTCTCTGTAACAGAACAAGAGCCAGAGAACGCGTAGGACAGAGAATGTAGAACACAGAAGGAGGGATTAAATGTGGAGAAGAGGAAGGATTACTCTTCCCTGAGATGGGAAGAAGGAAAATCATTTCTGTGGATTTCAGTTCACAGAGCAATCAGTTTGCTAAATTTTACCAATTTTGTCAATTCGCGAAAATTTTGTTTCTTTTAATTAGGTGTAAGGTTTACAACAGTTTGCATGGTTAGGCTGATTTTAACCACTTTTGAAGATTTCTACAAAGTATCAATTGATAATTTAAAGTTTAGTTTATCTTCGTTTTACTTTTAACTTTTTTGCAGCTGTTCCACTGAAGTCATTTTGCCATGGCTGGCCAAGGCTCAGTGTATTCTAAGTTTTTCCTTATTTTGGATCTGTGACTTTGGGGATGGGAATTTCTTGTGCATTTTACTCTACAAGTGTTGTGCAATGACTCAATGTAAAAAAATTTATAAACAATTAAACGATCTGGGGGAGGATTCTCTCTTCCAAAATATTTTCAATCCAACAGTTCGCTTTTTTCTTTAACGTTTTTGTGCATTTATAATTTTAATAGATATATAGATATGAGGGGAAATATGACCATAACATATTTCTATACTGGTCGATAAACAGTATAATTGTTACCATAGTAAGTGATAAAATTAATGATATAAATTCTATTATAAACTCATTAGTTCAAGACAGTTTTTCCTAAATACCATGATGGGCATTCGTAAACGAGTCTCCTACATAATGATAACTGAGAAACATTTGCAAAATTTCTGCCAATTCCACTCATATCACAATAGGAAAATTATATTTTTGGAGGATCCTGCTTTTCCTTGTTATTGATTATGGTAGCCCTTCTAAATAGTTAAGTTTTTACTTTGTATTTTTTTTAAGTAACAGCTTTTGTTTCATTGAGATATGGTTTACGCACCATAGAGTTCATCCTTTTAAGCTATACAGTTTACAGTGGTTTTTAGTATATTCACAGAGTTGTGTAGTCATCACCACAATAAAATTCCAGAATATTTTCACCACCCCAAAAGAAATCCCATGTCCATTAGCAGTTACTTCATTCCCTCTAACCCTGGAAACCAGTAATCTGCTTTCTATCTCTATGAATTTGCCTATTCTGGACATTCCACATAAATTGAATTGTATGATATGTGGCCTTTTGCATCTGGCTGCTTTCACTTAGCATAATGTTTTCAGTAGACCTCCATGATGTAGCATGTATCAGAACTTCATTTCTTGGCCTAGTGATATTCCTTGTATGGATATACTTTATTTTGTTTATCCATTCATCAGTTCATGGGCATTTGGGTTGTTTTCACTTTGGGACTAGCATAAATACTGCTGCTATGAACATTTGTATGTAAGTTTTTGTGAGAACATATCTTTTCTCTTGGTTATACATGTATACCCAGGAGTGAAATTGCTGGTATTATATATAACTCTATTTAACATTTTAAGGAATTATTTGAAGAAATTTGCCAAACTATTTCTAAAACAGCTTTACCACTTTACATTTCCACAAGCAGTGTGTGAAGGCTCCAATTTATCCATAACTTGCCAATAATTGTTATCTTTAGATGTTACTTGGTTGTGAAGTGGTATCTTGTGGTTTTGATTTCCTGTGTTTTGCATATGGTATGCCATAGATTTTTTTCAATATTTATTATACTTGGTGCTCTCTGAGCTTTCTGGATCTGTGGCTTGCTATCTGTCATTAATTTCAGAAAATTCTCAGTCGATATTACCTGAAATATTTCTGCTTTTCCATTCTCTCTTTACTCTTCTCTGGTGTTCTCATTACACATATGTCATGCCATTTGGTATTCTCCCACAGTAGTTGGATATTCTTGTTTCCCAGGCTGGAGTGCAATAACATAGTCATAGCTCATGGCAACCTCAAATTCCTGGTCTCAAGCAATCCTCCCACCTTAGTCTCCTAGCTGGGACTATAGGCATCCACCACCATGCCTGGCTAATTTTTATTCATTTTTTAGAGATGGTGTCTTGAACCTAGGATGGTCGTGAACTCCTGAGCTCACGTGATCCTCCCACCTCAGCCTCCTAATTAGATAGTGTTACAGGCATGAGTCACTACACTCAGCCCTTTTTCCATTCTTTGTTTCTTCTTGCTTTTCAGTTTGGGAAGTTTCTATAGATAGCTTACTGATTCTTCCCTTGGCCATGTCCAGTCTGCTGACGGTCATGTCCAGTCAAAGACATTCTTTATTTCCATTACAATGTTTTTAATCTCAAACATTTCCTTTTGATTGTTTTTTAGAGTTTCCTTTGCTCTGCTTTAATTATCCACTGTTCTTGTATGCTACCCACTTTTTCCATTAGAGCCCGTAAAATATAACTGTAGTTATTTTAAATTTTCAGTCTGAGAATTCAAAATACGTCCCATATTTTTGAGTTTAATTCTGATGCTTCCTTTGTATTTTCAAATTGTGGGTTTTTTTTTTTTGCTTTTTACCATGCCTTGTAATTTTTTGTTGAAATGACATGAAGTATCAAGTAAAAGAAACTAAGGTAGACAGGCCTTTAATGTGAGGTTTTGCATTTATCTGGATAGGATTTAGGCTGTGTTTACTAGTTACTGTAGCTCTGGCATTGTTAGGGCCTCCAAATGGAGCACCCCCCATCCCCGCCCCCAGTGATTCTCAGGAAAAGAATTTCAGGATGCACCACTTAAATCAAGCAAGGGACAGCTTTTTTTAATTGAAAGTGAAAATATGCTTTCAAGAGAAAGAGAGTAGGCAGGCTTGAAAAGAGCAGTTGCACTGGAAGGAAGAGGTTTTTGGTCTTTTGAGTACTAACTAAGGGAAGGAATATACAAAGCTAGGGGGATGGCTTTTATTAAGAATGTGGGTAGTAATTCCTAGGATTGGGTTCTCTCTCATTTTTATACCTTATTATGGTTGTCTCAAAACTGTCATGGTGATTTTAAAGGCTGAGAAATTTTAAAACTGCAATGTAAATGATATTGTAATTAGCCAAAGTTCATGGAAAGTCACAGAGATCAATGAAAAGCCAGTTCAGTGAAGACAGTATTTGCCTATGGTTATTAGCCCTTCCAGGTAGTTTCTGCTTGAGGGTTGTTTACTTTAACACCTACACCTAATATTCAATCCCCTGTATCCAGTCTCAGCCCAGTCTCCTGGACTCCTACTCTAACAGTATTAGAGGCTTAAAATTTTCTTCTAGTATTCTTGTTTTTGTCTTGCCTTTTGTCCTTGGGTTTTCCTAGTGACTCCTTCTTAAATAGGATGTGAAGCTTGCAGTTCTCGTAGCTGTTATTGGGAGCTAATGATGCAGGGAGAGAGTAGGGGTGGAGAAGGGAAGCAGTCTATAGTCCTATGATTAGGTTTCAGTCTTTTAGTGATCTATGTTCCTGGGCTATGACCTTCATAAGTGCTTCTGAGCTCCCCTCTCCCCACTTTAGAAAGAGAGGAAGGCTAGAGGAGGATAACTTGAGTACTTCTCTTCCCCCATGTTGGTTAGGCTTTGGTAAAACTGAAGTTGGTTAAGCTCTGATAAAATAAGGTAGTTCTTCTTGAGGGCAGGCCATTTAAGGAAATCAGAGAACTCTGGGCATATTTCAAATTTTTTATTATACTATTTCTGTCCCCCTGCTGGAAGTATGAAGAAATTTTTTCCAGGCTTCACAGTGGGGGGCTCCCAGTTCTTGTCAAACCAGAAACTAGCTGTATGTCTTTGAAGAAATGTCCATTCAAATCCTTTGACCATTTTTAAGTGATTTAGTTTTTTTTCTTATCTAGTAAGATTTCTTTACATATTCTAAACACAAGTTTTTTGTCAAATATGTGAGTTACAAATATATTCTCCCATTCTGTGAGTTTTCATTTCCTTGATGGTGTGCTTTGAAACAAAAACATTTTTAATTGTAATGAAGTCCAATTAACTAATTTTTCTCTTGTTGCTTATAATTTTGGTGTCATAACTAAGACACCAGAAAATAGTGGCTAAGGTCAAGAAAGTTTACTTTTGTGTTTTCTTCTAAGGGTTTTAATAGTATCAGTGCTTACATTTAGGTCAATTATCCATTTTAGTTAATTTTTGTGTGTGTTAAGAAAGTAGGGGCTTCAACTTTATTCTTTTGCATGTGATTATCTAGTTGTCCCAGCATCATTTGTTGAAAATATTTCTTTTCTCCATTTAATTTTCTTGTCATCTTTTAAAAGAATGAATGGAACATAAATGTAAAGAAAGGTTTATTTGTGCACTGTCAGTTCTATTTGATTGATATACATGTCTATTCTTATGCCAGTACCATACACTGTTGATTAATTTGTAGTAAGTTTTAAAACCTAGGAATGGGCTGTAATATTAGCACTTTGTGAGGTAGAGGCAGGGAGAATCACTTAAGCCCAGGTGTTAGTGAAGTTACAGTGAGCTATGACGATGCCACTGTATTCCAGCCTGCACAAGAGTGAGACCCTGTCTCACTCAATCAATCAAATCAGGAAGTGTGAATCCTCCAACTCATTTTCAAGATTTTTGGTTATCCCACCCTCCCTCCCTTCCTTCCTTTCCTTTCTTTCTTTTCTTTCTTTCTTCACCTTGAATTGATTTGAGTTTTTCTCTTATGTGGGCATGTATTAGATCACCCTCTGGCTTCATATTAGTATTGAATGCATTGGATACTTGCTTCTCCATTCTTGTGATACTTTAGTAAAAAGAATGTGTTTCAACTCCATCAATGTTAATACAAAAGCAGTAAAAGTCTTCATATTTTTAATGGCTAAATAGTATTCCATGGTATACATATACCACAATTTGTTAATCCATTTCTAGGTTGGTGAGCATTTAGATTGTTTCTACATTTTGGTGATTGTAAATTGAACTGCAATAAACAATCTACTGCAAATGTCCTTATGGTAAAAAGAATTTTTCTTTTCTTCTGGGTAGATGCCTAGTAATGGAATTACAGGATCAAATGGGAAGTCTAATTTGAGTTCTCTGGGCATTCTCCATACTTCTTTCCAAAGAAGTTGTATTAATTTGCAGTAATGGGATTGCAAGATCAAATGTGAGGTCTAATTTGAGTTCTTTGAGGATTCTCCATACTTCCTTTCAAAAAGTTTGTATTAGTTTGCAGTCCCACCAGCAGGGTAAAAGTGTTCCCTTCTCTCCACATCCATGCCAGCATCTGCAGGTTTGAGACTTTGTGATGGGGGCTATTCTCACTGGGTTTAGGTGATATCTAAGGGTGGTTTTGATTTGCATTTCTCTTATAATCGGGGATGATGAGCATTTTTTCAAATGTTTGCTAGCCATTTGTCTATCTTCCTCTGAGAACATTCTGTTCATGTCTCTTGCCCAGTGGTAGAAGGGACTGTTTGCTCTCTACTTGTAGACTAGTTTGAGTTCTCTGTAGATTCTACTTGTCATTCTTTTGTCAGATTCATAACATGCAAATATTGTTTCCAATTCTGAAGGTTGTCTTTTTGTTTTAATTGTTGTGTTCTTAGCTGTGCAGAAGCTTTTCAGCTTTAGTAAGTCCCATTTGTTACTTTTTGTTATTGTTGTGATTGCCACTAAATTCTTCTTTGTAAATCTTTCCCCAGCACAACATTATCAAGGGTTTTTCCCAGTTTTCTTCCAGGATTTTTATTGTTTCATGTATTATATTTAAATCTTTTATCCATCTCAAGTCAATTTTTGTAAGTGGTAAAAGGTGTGGGTCCAGTTTTAGTCTTTTACATGTGGTTATCCAATTCTCCCAGCACCATTTGTTGAATAGGGATTCTTCTCCCTAGGATATGCCTTTGTTTGGTTTATCAAAGATCAGATGGCATTAAGAGACTAGTTTCATCTCTTGGTTTTCTATATGTTCCATATATTTATATTTCTGTTTTTGTGCCAATATCATGCTGTTTTGATTACTGTGGATTTGTAATGTAACCTGAAGTCTGGTACAGTGATGCTTCTGGTGTTGCTTTTATTACTAAAAATTGCCTTGCTATATGGGTCTTTTTGTGGTTTTATACAACATGAAATATTATTTTTTCCAGTTCTTCAAAGTATGATGTTGGTATTTTAATGGGGATTGCATTAAATCTGTAGATTTCTTTGGGTAGATTAGACATTTTAAAAATGTTGATACGTTCCAGCCAAGAGCATGGTCATGTTCTTCCATTTGTTAATGTCTTCTACTATTTCTTTTCTTAGGGTTTTATAATTCTCTTTGTAAAGATCCTTAACCTCTTTTGTTAGGTATATTCTTAGGTATTTCATTTTGTTTGAAGCTACTGTGAAAGGAATTGTGTCCTTGATTAGCTTCTCAACTTGGCCATTATTGGAGTATACAAAGGCTACTGATTTGTGAATATTGACTTTATACCCTGAAACATTACTGTATTTCTTGATCACTTTCAGGAGTCTTTGGTTGAGTCTCTGGGATTTTCTAAGTATAAGATCATATCATCAGCAAAGAGCAAGCATTTGACTCCTCTGTTCCCATTTGTGTGCTTTTAATATCATTCTCTTGTCTGATTTCATTGGCTAGGACTTCTAGAACTAAGTTGAATAGTAGTGGCAATAGTGAACAACTTTGTCTGGTTCCAGTTTTAAGAACTTGTAGAACTAGGTTGAATAGTAGGGGCAATAGTGGACAACTTTGACTGGTTCCAATTCTAAAGCTTTCAGTTCTACTCTGTTCAGCATGATGTTAGCTGTGAGTTTGTCACAGATGGCTTTAGTCAACTTAAGCAATATATCACCTATGCCTGTATTCTTCAGTGTTCTTGTTAGAAAAGGATGCTGAATTTTATTGAAGGCTTTCTCTGCATCTATTGAGAGGATGATATGATCCCTGTTTTTGGTTTTATTGATATGGGGAATTACATTTATGTATTTGCATATATTAAACCAGCCTTGCATCCTTGAGATAAAGGCTTCTTGATCATGATATATAATTTTCTAATGTGTAGTTGCAGTCTATTAGTCAGAATCATATTGAGTAGTTTGGCATCAATATTCATTAGAGAAATTGGTCTATAGTTCTCCTTTTCCATTGAGTCCTTTCCTGGTTTTGGTATCAGGATGATGTTTGCATCATAGAACTTTGGGGCAAGTTCCTTCCTTCTCAATGTTTTGGAATAACTTCTATTCAAGAGATCTATTTCCTTCCTGGTTAAGTCTAGGGAGATAGTGTGATTCCAAGTATTGGTTCATTTCCTCCATATTTTCAAATTTCGGGGCATAGAGATTTTTGTAGTAGTCAGAAAGAATCTTTTGTATCTCTGTGGTATTAGTTGTTATTTCCCCATTTTCATTTCTTATTGAGGTTATTAATGATTTTATTTGTCTATTTCTAGTTAATATGGTCAATAGTTTATCAATTTTATTTATCTTTTCAAAGAACCAACTTTTTGTTTCATTAATTTTCTGAATGATTCTTTTGTTTTCAATTTCATTTATTTCTGAGTTAAATTTGGTTATTTCTTTTCTTCTGCTAGGTTTTGGATTGGATTTCTCTTCCTTTTCCATCTCCTTAAGATGATTCATTAGGTTGTTGATGTGTTCCCTTTCTGTTTTTTGGATGTAGGCATCTAATGCAATAAATTTCCCTCTTATGACTGCTTTTGCAGTATCCCAGAGGTTTTGGTAGCTTGTGTCTTCATTGTTGTTATGTTTGAGGAAGTTAATAAATTTCTATTTTATCTCTTCCTTGACCCAACTATCATTCAGCATAAGGTTGTTGAATTTCCATGTCTTTTTGTGGGGATGCAAATTGTTGTTGGTGTTGAGTTCTACCTTTATTGCCTTGTAGTCTGAAAAAATACAAGGTGTAATTTCAATTTTTTTGATTTTCTTGAGGTTTGATTTGTGTCCTAGGATATGATGTATTATGGAGAATGTTCCATGGGCTGATGAGAATAACATATATTACTTAGCTTTGTGATGGTGTGTTCTGGATAGGTCTAGGTCCAGTTGTTCTAGGGTTGTGTTTAAGTCCCTTGTATCTTTGTTTAGTTTCTGTTTAGATGATCTGTTGAGCTTTGTGAGAGGGGCTTGTAAAGTCCCTGGCTATTATGGTGTTATGGGATATGATATTGCTCAGGCCAATCAAGATCTGTTACATAAATCTGGGACCAGTTATGTTGGATGCATAAATATTTAGAATGGAAATGTCCTCTTATATTGTTCCTGACCAGTATGAAGTGACCATCCTTATCTTTCTTGACTTTAGTTGCTTTAAATCCACTTGTATCTGAATATAAGATTGTGACCCCTCCTTTCTTTTAATTTCCATTTGCCTGAAATATTGTTTTCTGTCCCTTCACTCTGAGTCTAGTTTTGTCTTTTGATGCTGGGTGTCTTTCATGGAGACAACTTATAAATGGCATATACTGTTTTATTCAGTCAGCCAGTCTCCTCTTCAGTGGGGAATTCAAGTTCATTTATATTTATTGAGAGAATTAGTAATTGTGATGGAGTTCTATTCCATCCTAAGTCCATTGTTTAGTTTTATCTTTTAAATAATTATGGAAGCTAGGTGTTGTCCTTTAGTTTCTGGGTGTTTACTTTGCTGGTGAACCATTGTGATGTTCAGTGTGGAGAATAGGTCTAAGTAGTTCCTGTAGAGCTGGTCTTGTTGTGGTGAATTTCCTCAATGTTTGCATATCAGTAAAAGATCTGATTTCTCCATCAATTTTAAAGCTTAGCTTAGCAGGATATAGAATTCTGGGCTGAAAATAGTTTTATTTAAGAAGGTTAAAAGTAGATGACCATTTTCTTCAGCTTGAAAAGCTTCAGCTGAAAAGTCTATTGTCACCTTGATGGATCTTCCCCTATAGGTCAATTGGTGCTTAAGTCTGGCTGCTTGCAAAATTTTCTCTTTTATCTTGACTTTTGTTAGGTTCATGACAACGTGTCTTGGAGATGCTCTCTTTGAGTTGAGATGACCCAGGGTTGGTTTTCAGTTTTCTCTATAAATCTTTTCCTTCTTGTGTTAAGTTTATTCCTAAGCATATTATTCTGTTTGATGCTATCGTAAATAGAATTGTTTTGTTAATTTCCTTCTTGGGTTGTTCCTTGCCTCTCTGTAGAAATACAATTGATTTTTGCATATCCCTTCTGCACCATGTAACCTTACTAAACTTATTAATTTTAAAAGGTTTTTTTTTGTATATGTGAATTCCTTTGGATTTTCTATATTCAAGACCACATTGTCTGTGACTAGAGATAGTTTTACTTCTTCCTTTCCAAAATAAATGTCTTATTAAATGTTAATAAATAAGTAATTTTTCATGTCTAATTGCCCTGGTGGAACCACTAGTACAATGTTGAATAGAAGCAGCAGGAGTGGACATACTTGGGTTGTTAGTGATTTTAGGGGGACATCATACAGTCTTTTAAGATTCAGTATGATAGCAGGTATGGTTTTCCACATGTGTCTTTTATTAGGTTTAGAAAGTTATCTTTATTTCTAGTTTATTGAATGTTTTGTGATTAAAAGGTGTCCAATTTTGTCAAATGTTTTTCTTGTGTGTACCAAGATGATCATGTGATTTCATTTTTTATTATACTGATATAGTGTATTATATTAATTGATTTTAGGATAGTAAACCAACTTTGCATTCATGGGATAAACCCTTAGCATAGTGAATCATTCCTTTTATGGGCTGTTGGATTTGGTTGCTGATATTTTGTTGAGAAATTTTGCATGTAAATTCAAAAGAGATATTAATCTATATTTTTATTTTTTTGTTATGTCTTTGTCTGGTTTTAGTATTAGGATAATACTAGCTCCACAGAGTGAGTTAGAAAGTGCTCATTTTAATTATTTTAAATTCATGAATGTATTTATAAGCTTGATCAAATAAACATTACCTATTTATTTTAGGCATCGGAATAATAAGTGTATAAAGTGTGTGGCACACACAAGACTCACACAATGGAGTTTTATTAAAATATGCTGCATAACAAATCTAAAGAAGAGGCTGGGCATGGTGGTCATGTCTATAATCCTAGCACTCTGGGAGGCTGAGGCGGGTGGATCACCTGAGCTCAGGAATTTGAGACCAGCCAGAAAAAGAGCAAGACCCCATTTCTACTAAAAATAGAAAAATTATCTGGGTATTGTGGCAGGTGCCTGTAGTTCCAGGTACTTGGGAAACTGAAGTAAGAGGATCACTTAAGCTCAAGAGTCTGAGGTTGCAATGAACTATTATGAAACCACAGCACTCACCCCAGGGTGACATAGTGAGACTGTGTCTCAAAACAAATAAAAATAGTAAAAATAATAAAATAAAAAAACCTAATGAAGAGACATTAGTAAAACTATAAGTACACAAAGTCAAATTGAAACCAATTGAAAATATTAAAGAAGAGAATCGACAAAGTTATTAAACCTTTTCATGCAACCCCATTGCTATAAACTTTATAAGTCACTAATAGAAATAAATTTTTGGTGAATTGATAATTTTGCCAATTTAGAATTTGTTGTCCAAAAGCAAATATTTTTAAGTTGCTAAGTTCAAAAAATTTGGTGAATTGGCCTTTGGGTAGCTTGGCTGAACTGACTTCAGTAAATATACTTTCAATTCACCGCCTAGTGTCTTGGTGCAAATAAGAGTTAAGAAGATAAAGAATTGAAGAGACTATGTTTACAGCTTCCATTTTTTTTTTCTTTTTCTAAGAAGTAGGCAATGAGGTTAAGTGCTGATAGTAAGAGGTGAAGGTAATGTAGAGGGGTTAAGAAAAGTGGAGATAGTTTTCAGTGACTAGGAGCAGTCTTCCTCCACCCCTAGCTCTCATTGTCCAGCTTCTTATAAAAAAGAAAATGGAGGGAGATATGGTTTTTCAAAACTCTGTGCTTAGTTCCATGTTGAGCTCTCAGTTATGTTTTCAATTTATGGCATTCTGTCTGCTCTACCCTATCCTGTTAGGCTTCTGGTTGACTGAGTTTAATGGTGCATTTTGTGAATGGGCTACATACTGTACATGCTTTCTCCTCAAAATTAGACATGCTTAAACTGCAGATTTGCCAGTTGGCTTCCTGAGGTGGGTCAGCAGGTACTCTAGACTCCTCATCCCTTAGCAGATAAGGCTGGTACCATCAGGATGAGATAATACAACCAATGTCTCAAGTTCCAAAAGAGAAGGGGCTTCACACAAAGGTGGAGGTACAATAGAAGCTAAAACAAGGAATAAGGAGAAAGCTCCATCCACCTTGTCCTCAACCTAAGATTTTTGATATTTTTTGTCAACTTATACATACCCTTCAATGTCTGTTTCTACAACTAAGGCCTGGCAAAAGTGCTTATTATAAAATACTTTTCAAAATTCACTTTTTAAATGTGTTGCCCTTTCAAATTGCTGATGTGTCTCTACCCTGTCCTCCTTTTTGTTGTCACCAAACTTCTTGTGTTGTCTTAACAGTCTCTGCTTTTGCTCCTCTCAAGAGACAGTTCTATCAGAGGTCAACAGTGAATGTTATAATTTCCAAGTCCAGTGGCCAAAGATATTCATTTAACCACTACTTTGGAGTCTGGCCAACATTAGGTTTTGAGAATAGCTAATGTCTGCTCCCCCAAACTCACTATCTATTGGGGGAAACTGAAGTAAGAGGATATTGGAGGAAACTGAAGTAAGTAAGAGGATAAACATACACTGGTGTTTTTGACACTCCTTCCTCTGGATTTTGCGACACCTGTGTTCTATTTGTAGTCTCTTTTTTTAGCATCTTCTGTCTGGCCTTTTGTTGGCTCTGTCCTTACTCTCTGTCTGGGAAATCTCATCTAAACCAGTTGCTTTACTTCTCATGTATGTGTGTATGACCTTCAAGTCTGAAAATTACTTACTTACATACATGTATATCTTCTGATTTCTAGAACGACTGTTACCAAAATAGCTTCTTAACATAAATATGTCTACAATAAAATTCATCACAGTTATCCTAGATCTACTTCTCCTCTGCTATTCTCATTGTCTGTGAATATAATTCTCTACCTAAATGTCCAAACAGGAACTGAGTACTATCCTTGATGACAAGATCTTGCTCTCTCTCCTAGGCTAAAGTGCAATGACACTATTATAGCTTGCCACAATCTCAAACTCCTGAGCTTGAACAATATTCCTGCCTCAGACTCCCAAGAAGCTGAAACTGCAGGCATGTGCCACTACAGCTGGCTAATTTTTCTAGCTTTTGGTAGAGATGAGGTCTTGCTCTTGCTTAGGCTGGACTTGAATTCCTGGCCTTGAGCAATCTTCTCACCTTGGGCTCTCAAAGTGCTAAGATTATAGGTATGAGCTACCATGTCTAGCTGATTCTTGACTTTTAGCTTTTCCCCTTATCTCATGTAACCATTCACAATGTCTGACCTGTTCTACTTTTTCTATAGCCTTTTGATCTGTCAGTTTCTCTCCATCCTTCATGGCTTTGGTCTAATCTAGTTTTCCAACACCCCCCCTTGGCTAGCTGAACTAGAATCCTATTTGGTTTCCTGGCTTCTAATCTTATCCCTCCAAACCATCTTCCAGTCTGATGCAAGAATGAAATATTTTCATGTCTTTCTGAAATGTAAATATGATCCCTTTTCTCTCCATTTAAAAATCCTTCAGTGGCTTCCCCTAGTCTTCAGGATAAAATCCAAACATTTTATCATGTCTTACAGGGCCTTTTGTAATCCGATCTTGCCTGACTTTCATGCTTCATTTCTTGCACTTTTTTCTTATATACTAAACCTGAGCTGTACCAAATTACTTACTTGGAATTTCTCAACCACTCCATACTGTTTCATAATTCAGTGCATTTATACCTACAGGTCTTGCTGCCTGGAATGCCCTCCCAATGATTTCTGTCTCTCATGCTTGATGAATTCCTATTCATTCTTTAAGATTCATCTCTAGTATTGTTTCTTCTGAGAAGTTCTTCATTGACCTACTTTCTTGGTACTCCAGGATGCTTCATATGCCACAACTTTCAAGTACCAGTCTTACTATGTTATACTTGTTTATGATCTGTCTCTCCAACTGGTCTGTTGGGCCTTTGAGGGGTCATCCTTGTATTCTCAATGCTAACACATTGCTTTGAAGAGAGAAGAAATATGCTTGATAAATTTATTTGATAATTATTGAGTGCCTCTTATGTACAAAGAAGGCATTGTGCTAGGTACTATGATGAATTTTTCAGGTTCCTTTCCCACTCTTAAAGACAACTTCTTAGTCACTACCATATTCGGTAAGTTTTAGGCCCAGCGAGAGCAGGTTGTACATCCTGTCTGTCCCCTAATGTCTGACTTCACTCCTTTCTCCCTCTGAGAAATATACACCCTGAGTCACTCCATCTATTTCTTTGGCTTTAATAACTGACAACTCCCAAACCTGTTTTCTCAGAAAGACCTCTTTCCCAAGCTCCAGGTGCTCCTAGGCATCTCTAATGTAGCATATAACAAAACTAAACTATTGCTGGGTGTGGTGGCTCATAGCTATAATCCTAGCACTCTGGGAGGCAGATGTGGGAGGATTGCCTAAGCTCAGGAGTTCAAGACCAGCCTGAACCAGAGAAAGACCCTGATTCTCAAAATGTCTGAGTGCTGTGGTGGGTGCTGGTAGTCCCAGCTACTTGGCAGGTTGAGGCAAGAGGATCTCTTGTGCCCAAGAGTTTGAGGTTGCTGTGAGCTATGACACCACGACACTCTACCAACAGTGACAAAGTAAGACTCTGTTTCAAAATAAAACAAAACAAACGATAAAAAACTAAACTATTATCCCTTTCTTTTATTCCTTCTGAGATAAAATGAGATAATTATAGAAAAGCTTCTGAAACCATTTTAAGAAAAAGTAACTAAAAATTAAGCTGGAACAATGCTATTCAGCTTTCATTTACATCTCTTGTTACCTTTCTTGTTTTCCTTCCCTTAAAGTGAATAGCAATAAAATTCCTTTAATACTGTGCTTTCCATACTGGACTACAGAGTGGTATGCTAAGGTACACTAGTGAAGCCACAGTGTAAACAAGGCTTGTCTTCCCAGAGTATCAATTTCGATAGGTTGTGTGGTTGTATGCATGTGTGTGTGAGTAAGAGATGCACAATATTTAACTTTCAAGAACTAAAACCACTATTTTTATATTAAGCAGGTAAAACATGAAACAGAATGTAAAATGTCAAAAAAGTTTAAACATCTTTGCTCTACATGTAA
Organism: Otolemur garnettii; assembly: GCF_000181295.1. Classification (NCBI taxonomy): domain Eukaryota; kingdom Metazoa; phylum Chordata; class Mammalia; order Primates; family Galagidae; genus Otolemur; species Otolemur garnettii. The sequence continues at coordinate 35,254,650 of NW_003852396.1, forward strand.
CACTTCTATCACTGAGACATCTCAGATTGGCTTGCCACCCATTGCACAGTGGTTACGGTGTCAGCCACATACTCTTAGGCTGGCAGGTTTGAACCTGGCCTGGGCCAGCTAAACAATGACAACTGCAACAAAAAAATAGCCAGGCATTCTGGTGGGCGCCTGTAGTCCCAGCTACTCAGGAGGCTGAAGCAAGAGAATCGCTTAAGCTCAAGAGTTTGAGGTTGGTGTGAGCTGTGATGCCACGGCACTTTACCAACAGTGGCATAGTGAGACTCTGTTTTTTTTTTTTTT
>NW_003852396.1:35255048-35256373 GCF_000181295.1 Otolemur garnettii
CCTGTAGTCCCAGCTACTTGGGAGGCTGAGGCAGAAGACTCGCTTGAGCCCAGAAGTTGGAGGTTGCTGTGAGCTGTGATGCCATGGCACTCTACCCAGGGGGATAGCTTGAGGCTCCGTCTAAAAAAAATAAAATAAAATGACATCTCAGATTTAACTACCAAATTTATGTCCCAGAGTTAAAGCAGAGCTACCCTATGACTATGCATTTAAGGGTATAGACAATACCCAGGCATGAACAATGGGGGATCAGCTTTACAGTAAATTCTTTTTCAGATGAAGGAAGAGGAAACAGGACAAAGGAGGGGTTAGTGAGTCTAAAATGCAAAGCTAGGCTGAAGAACTTAGTATACCACATTGATTCACATAATAGATGAACATTTATAAATGCCTATTATGTCTCATGTTATTTACTGAATAATAGGAGAGGTGAATTAGATGTGTTCCATGTCCTTAAGGTGTTGACCATTTAGTGATGGGTATCAAGCAATTTAATTATGCTATTACTGTCATGAACAATGTATGGTGTGAAATTGGAACAGTGGAAAAGGAAATAAGACAATTACATTTACAAGAGCATCAAAAAGAATAAAATACTTAAGAATAGCTTTAACAAAGGTGAAACATCTATACACTGAAAACTATAAGACACTAGTGAAAGAAATTGAAGAGGACATAAATAACTGAAAAGATACCTTGCATTCATGGATCAGAAGAATTAATATTGTTAAAATGTCTAGACAACACAAAGTAATCCATAGGTTCGATCCAATCCATATCAAAATTCCAATGGCATTTTTCACAGAAATAGAAAAAAAAATCCTAAAATTGGTATGGAGCCACAAAAGACTCCAAATATATGAAACCACCTTGATTAAGAAAAATAAACCTGGAGGCATCACATTCTCTGATTTCAAACTATCTTACAAAGTTATAGTAATAAAAACAGCATGTATCATGCTGTTCAATAAGTACAGCATAAAAATAGACACACACATCAAGGGAACAGGATAGAGAGCCCAGAAATAAACCCATGTATATATGGTCAACATTTGACTAAGGTACCAAGAATACACAGTTGGAAATAAGAGGTGTTGAGAAAACTGGATAGACACATGCCAGAGAATAAAATTGGGCCTTTGTCTTATACTATTTACAAACATTAACTTGAAATTGATTAAAGACTTGAATGTAGGTTTGGTGCCTGTGGCTTAAGCAGCTAAGACTCCAGCCACATACACCTGAGCTGGCAGGTTTGAATCCAGCCGGGGCCCGCCCAACAACAATGATGGCTGCAACCAAAAAATAGCCGGGCACTGTGGCAG
>NW_003852396.1:35256432-35275510 GCF_000181295.1 Otolemur garnettii
GCGCTCTACCCAGGGTGAAAGCTTGAGGCTCTGTCTCAAAAAAAAAAAAAAAAAAAAAAAGACTTGAATGCATCATAAGATGTGAAACTGTAAAACTCCTATAAGAAAACATAGAAAAGCTCCTTGACGTTAGCCTTGGATATGACACAGCCTTGGCAATGATATTTTGGATATGACACCAAAAGCACAGGAAAATCAAATAGAAATAAACAAGTTGGACTACATCAAACTACAGGGCTTTTGTACGTCAAAGAAAATCATCCACAAAATGAAAGAGTAACCTGTAGAAAGGGAGAAAATATTTGCACACTATATGTGATAAGGCATTGATATTTGAAATATAAAAAAGGAACTTACACAACTCAATAGCAAATAAATCAAAGAACTTGATTAAAAAATGGGCAAAGGACTTGAATAGACATTTTCCCTAAAAAGATATACAAATGGCCAAATATATGAAAAAGTGCTCAATATCACTAATCATCAGAGAAATGGAAATCAAAACCACAATGATCTATCACCCCACATCTGTTAGCATGACTATTGTAAAAAAGATAGAAGAGAACAAGTGTTGGTGAAGATGTGGAGAAAGAAGAACCCTTGTACACTGTTGGTGGGAATGTAAATTGGTACAGCCATTACATAAAATAGTACAGAGGTTCTTCAAAATGCCAAAAATATGACCCAGCAATCCCATTTCTGGGGTTTTCATCCAATAGAAATGAAATAAATATCTTGAAGAGATACTCTACACTTCCATGTTCATTACATCATTAACAATAGCCAAGATACAGAAACAATCTAGGGCCTGTTGACACACAAATGGATAAAGATATAAATGGAATGTATATGTATATGTAAATGTACATAATGGAATTTTATTCAGCCATAAAAAAGAAGGAAGTCCTTCCATTTGTGACAACATGGATGATTCTAGGAGACATTTTTTTTTTAATTTTTTTGTTTATTTATTTTTTTTGCAGTTTTTGGTGGGGGCTGGGCTTGAACCTGCCGCCTCCGGCATATGGGGCCGGCGCCTTACTCCTTTGAGCCACAAGCACCACCCCAATTCTAGGAGACATTAAATTAAGTGGAATAAGCAAGATACAGAAAATATTGTATGCTGTCACTTGTATGTGGCATCTAAAAATGTCAAACTCATAGAAACAAAATAGAACAGAAGTTTCCAGGGGCTGAGGTATGGGGGGAATGGAGAGATGTTGATTAAAGGGTCCAAACTTTCAGTTGTAAGATCAACGAGTCCTGGGAATCTAATGTACACCATGGGTAGTGATGAACATGTTAATTAAGAAATAGGACAAAGAAATTGTATAATGTCAAGTTTTGCCTGGGGAATGTCATGAATGTTTCACAAAAAGGTGTCCCTGCAGCTTTTGGCTACTCTTGGGATGTATAGGTGCTTTCCATCTATGGCTGGCTAGAAATATCCTAGGAGATTGAAATATGAACTGTGTGGGAAATGATATTGGCTTACATTCTCAATAATTATTAGCATGTAAGTCCCTGTAGAGAAAGGAGACTGTTTCTTTTATATTCAGCAGCATAGCTTAATCCTGTCCCTTCCACACAGTACCATGTTTACTGTATTGTAAAGCTCAGGGAGAGAGCTGACTATGGCATGGGCATAGATTACTCCTCATTTAATGAACATATACTGAGTACCTGCTGTGTACTGGGCCTTATGGTAGAGTTATCAAGAAGAATTATTTCATCTCTAGGGTCTCTATTTTTATGCCAATCCTATGGTGTTTTGATCACTATGGACTTGTAGTATAACCTGAAGTCTGATAATGTGATGCCTCCAGATTTGTTCTTACTTTGTAGAATTGTTTTGGCTATTTGGGCTTTTTTTCTGGTTCCATAGCAAACAATAGACACACTTTCCTTGTGTGATGATCACAACTACAACTTAGACTTTACCTTACAAACACAAACAGTATAACCTAATCATATGTACCCTCACATAAAAAAAAAAAAAAAAAAGAATAAACCCCAGTCCCTGGCTTCTGAATTTTGGTTGAATAAAGGAATCAGTTGATAAGAAATTGCAGTATATGTGATTGTTAAGTGTATGCCCACAGGGCTATAAAGCACATGAGACCTAGCCCCATTTGGAGAGTGAAGGCCTCAAAAAAGTGACTTTCAAGCAAAGATTTGAATAACAAATAGGAGCTGACTTGAAAGGGGGCAAGCATTACAGTAGAGAGAATATCATGCACAGAGGTATGGTATTATCAGAAAATAGCATGCATTTTCTTATGAAGGATGTCAACAGATAATGAGAAGTGGCTGGGATCAGGCCATGGAGGATAATTACATCATAAAATGTCTATATTGTATATTATCCCGTGAAGGTGATGGTTAGTCACTGGAATGCTAGTTGAGAACAGTTTTTCAAAGAGCAGGTTGTAATCCATTAGTGGGTTGTAAAATCAAATTAGTGAATTGGGACCAGCATTTTAAAAAGGTGAACATGCAAAAAGTAGAAAATATTAGTGTGTGTTGTATGTGTGAAAGTAAATAATATTTTGTGAAGGTTTTGTTCCAGTTATTTGTGTTTGTGAACATTGTGTTCTGATGTTAAATGTTTTTTGATCTGTGGGTCATAATAAAAATCTTTTCAAGAAGAACTGAAGTTTCAATCTTGTACAAATTAATGTATCAAATTACTTTTGGTAGCATTTAACAGAAAACATAGACTCAAATGGGAATAATCACTAAAAAGATTATTTCACCATAACTAGGATTCTAGTTTGAAAGCTCTAGATACTGTAGTTTTAGTTGACTTCAGCATAGAACTAGTTCCCCAGTGGCACCTAGAATAACATGCCAATACTCTTTTCCAGTAGAATAGAGCCTGGATTCTCACTCCCTCACAATAACTTAGGCCTGTCCAGACTAAACCCATCAGGAGCTAGGAGATGGAAATACCATGATAGCTTTAGTTTAATCTGAGGTGGATGTTTGGGAGCTAATCCACTATAGTCTACAGCAATACAATGCGGTAAATTCAATGTGATTATGGAAACATTGTAGAAGCACCTAGGTTGATGGTCAGGGGAGCCACCCAGGGGATGCCAAATTTGTATATAAGTTAGGTAGATAAAAAGAAGGCTCTCCTCTCACAAAAGGTGGTAAGGAGAGCTGTACACAGAGAAATAACCTGTGGGCTTTTAGGCTTCTGGAGCACAGAATTAGAGGCAAAGGATGTACCTGGAATACATGCCTGATCAAGGAGGGGAGTCATGTTAAGGAATCTGGACTCTTTCTCTTAGGAAAAGAATGCCTGGAGAGGCATTAACAGTGAACTAAAATGATCATATTTCTATCACTATAGCTGCCATGTGGAGGAAGGCAAGTTAAGAGGCTACTGCAGGAAGCCAGAATAGAGATGTCTTGGACTTCAAGTTAGGGACAGGTGACTGCAGATTTGACAAACATTATGGGAATAAAATCAACATTCGTTTTAGTGCAGAATGAGTGTATGGAAACAATCGCTGACTTTTCTAGTCATCTTGTTTGGTTATTTGGCTTAAACTATGTTAGCTATTAAGGCTGGAGCAAATCTGTTACCTTCTGAGAAGGGAGTAGGCATTACCTTGTGAACCTTATTGTCAAGAACTGCAGCCCTGAGGGCCAGGCGTGGTAGCCTAGCACTCTGGGAGGCCAAGGTGGGTGGATTGCTCAAGCTCAGGAGTTCGAAACAAACCTGAGCAAGAGTGAGACCCCCATCTCTAAAAATAGCCAGGTGTTGTGGTGGGTGCCTATAGTCCGAGCTACTTGGGAGTTTGAGGCAGGAGAATCACTTGAGCCCAAGAGTTTGAGGTTGTTATGAGGTATGATGCCACAGCACTCTACCAAGGGCATCAAAGAGAGACTCTATAAAAAAAAAATAAAATAGAACTGCAGCCCTGGCTCAGTGCCCATAGCCCAGTGAGTAGGGCACTGGCCACATACACTGAGGCTGTCAGGTTCAAGCTTGGCCTGGGCCTGCTGAACAATGAAAACTGCAACAAGAAAATAGCTGGGTGTTGTGGTGGGCACTTGTAGTCCCAGCTATTTGGGAGGCTAAGGCAAGAGAATTGCAATTGCTTAAGCCCAAGGCTTGGAGGCTGCTATGAGCTGCAATGTCACAGCACTCTACCAAGGGCACCATAGTGATACTCTGTCTCAAAAAACAAACAAACAAAAAATAAATCCTGCAGCCGAAGATGGGGAACCTTTGAAGGCGGTGCCCTCGGGTTTGCAATGTATTAAAGAGGTGATTAGATGGACTTAGGGGAACATTTCAGCAACTGAAGTGAATGTTTTATGGTCCAGATTAGTGCAATTCCTGACACACTATTATACTTCCTTGTGTTACCCCCCTGAGCTTTTACCAAATGTTTTAGGATTCATGTACTCTTATTTTGAGGCAAAATATTAAAAGGGGATTTGGTGTTCTTAAGGCCACTGTGGTAGTGGCTCATTAGGATGTGTGTTTCTTGATGACATAGGTCATGTCTTGTTACATCTGTATTTCTAATAATCTAGCTAGTCCAGAGTCTCACACATGGCAAACATTTGATAAATGTATCCTTGCTGCCTACAATAATGGTGGGCACTAGCAGATGCTTAGTATGCATATAAGAGAACTGCTGAGAGCCCCAAAGGTAGATGGATTTCTGGGGGCTAAAAGGAAAGCTAAGGGAACCCAGTCACAATCCACCTATTCACAATATATAGATTGTGGTTTTAAGTTCAAGGAAAGTGCTTTGAGCCAGGGATGGCTCTTAAGATACGCGGTTGGGGTGAATATTCTCACTTAGAAGAAAGAGAGGTAAATTTGTGTTTGGGGGGGGACGTTCAGACTTGCAGATTTGACAAATGTTGAGTGTCCACTATATGTCACTCAAAATGTAATATAAGAGCTTTCTGGCAGTAGTGTGGACAAAATGGACTAGACAAAAGAGATACAGAGCCCTGGGCAGTGCCTGTGGCTCAAAGGAGTAGGGCTCTGGCCCCGAAAGCCGGAGGTGGCCGATTCAAACCCTGCCCCGGCCTAAAACTGCCAAAAAAAAAAAAAAAAAAAAAAGAGATATAGAGCCCTGTTGGGAGCAGTTGAGTCTCAGACTAGGGCAGTTGCAGCGAAACAGCACCAGAATAGTTGTGTCACAAAAATGCTCATCTATCTGATAGACCAAAGATCCCTCTACTTTCAGCCTTATTATTTCAGACAATGGACAGATTCACTGGGCCAAATACACTTTTTAGGTACATCTTCAGATAAAATCTCTTCATCCCATTCTACTGGGGATATGGGAACTATCTCAAGTCTCCCCATGACTACCACCCTAGTCAAGCCTCATCCTAAGGGATGGGCAGCCTGGCGGGGCCAATCCTGCCTTCAGAGTAATTAGTGGATATAAAGGATCTTCCTGCTTCTCACATGCTCTGGCTATTGGGAAGCTAGATTCCCCTTTTCTGAGTTTCCAGAGCCGCCTAGATTTAACAATAAAAATTTCCAGGAAATTCCCAGTAGGTTTAACTTCCTAATCTGCCTTTCACTTTGACCTTCTTTGTTCACTGTCTCTCCCCACCAAAAGGAAAGAACTTATCCAGGAGCCCAACATCCTTCGCTGAATGCCTCTATCCCTTTGGCCAGGGTGGTGGAACACCTGAGTTATTAGGTTTGCTACACCATTCAGAGGTTGAGGGGAACACATGAAGGTGATGTGTGATACTGCCTAGAAACAGAAGAATGGTTGTAGTATCCATTGAGGCTTACTAGGGTACTGGATTGTTTCAGGAAGTGTCACTTGCAGATGTTAACTCCTACCTACTAGGAAATGATTTTTCTCTAGTAAATCCCAGGGGCTTGGTCTCTCTGAGATTCAATCTCAAAACACAATCACATTTGGGAATCAGTTTAGGATTTTAAGATACATGCCCCACTTAAAATGGCATTAAGAAAAACAACTGTACTAACCCTCACCCACCCAAATCTATGGATCAGAAACATGAATTATGAATTTACAATCCCTGGTAGACTGAGCATTTGGATAGTTCTCATTCTCCAGAAATCCCTGGGGAAGAAGAAAAATTTATTTACATATAAATATGGTAAATTTTGGTTTTAATTTACTCATATAAGAGATTTTCTCTATTGTGCAAAGAGAGGGCCATCGTGCTCTTCAGAAGGTTCTCAGCCCTATTAAGAGTGTCCATTTTACAAATCTAGCTCCAGTTCTTCTTAGAGATTAAAAAAGCTCTAAAGGTCTGTGATCTTGGGCACTGATAACGGCTGCAGAGCCTTCAGATCCAGTTAAATCTCTGGTGTTCCGGCTGTGTTGGATCTGTGGATGCATGCTTCCTGGTTCTGGCTGAGGTCCTGCCGCAGTCCCTGCAGCAGTTGATTTAGGAGTGTAAGGTTGCTGTCTCTCCGAGGAATAGGAAGGGGTGGGAGGCAGTTCCCTTTGTACTCAATCACTGCCATCTTGGCTCGATCCTGCTCGCTCCTATTTGGGATCTGCAGCATTCTTGTGTAGCCCCCATTTTGACCTTGGTACCGAGGAGCCAGTACTTGAAACAGCTTTGGGATCAAGTCCTTCTCCTAGAGGGAGAGAGTTATCCAAGGGACAGCAGAGTCAAGTCAGACTGCAGAGGCATTTAACTTTCAGCCACTTGCAAAGGTAAAGTCCACACACACCATACCCAAACTTCTTCCAACCCCTAATCTGGCAGAGTCAAAGTTACACAAAGGGGTCATTTACAGGCAGTTATGTAAAGTGATATTCACAGATGAGTTCAACTAAGGCTTAAGATAATGGCTTAAGATAAGGTTTAAGATAGTATCTTAAGGCTTAAGATGTTTCTAATTCAGTTCACAACACTGGCCCATAAGTGACAGCCTAGCTTAATTCCACCCAATTTCCCTTTCTCCAACAACCCCCTCTTCCACAAGGAGCCAAGAATGCTATTTGGGAGGCAGACAGGATGCACTGACCGTGAGCCAGAAGTCAGCCATGCGCATGGCTCGTTCATTGGTGTCTCCCAGTTTCCCATAGTCGATGAGCTGTGAGGGCAAAACATCAAAGATCCAAACCCAACAAGAAGATGGGCACCAATCTAATTTCTCTAACGCTGGATAGGAATCCTTTACACTAGCAAAGAAAGCACCTCTAATCTAGGCTACCTCTTACTCCACGGTCCTAACTGTTCTTCCACTGAGGCGCCAAGGACTGGATTCATTTCAGTGTAGTAAGGGATTCTGACTTGGGGAAGGGTGGATCAGGGCGATCCCACTCCCTTTTCACAAGCAGCCGGACCCCTCCCCTCAGGCCAGACTCTCGCGATCGACAAGAAGACCCAGTTCCTCACCTTCTCGGCGTAGCCCCTCATCTCGTCCACGCGCGCCCATGACGCCTCGATGCGTTCGTGCCGCACCAGTCCCGTGAGCAAGTTCCGCAACATGTGGATGCGGGACTCGGGACCAAGGCCCAGACGGCGAAATACGCGGCCATGGGAGATGGCTGCGGCAACAGTAACCCTCATGTCCCTTACCTCTACCTGCCCCTTGGAAGCCGGAACTGAAAACTCTAGAGGGGAGACAGGGCGGAGCCAATTTCAGAGGACGCATGCGCCGCCGCTCGGTGCGTGGTGGACGTGTTTGCGCATGAGCATCGGACCCTGCCTAGTTGGCAATCAGGGGGAGGGCGGAGAGACGTGTGTAGACGTTTTCTAGAGGCGGCAAGCTGGGCTGGCTTTAGGCGTTATAAATGCTCCGTGAACAAGGAGCTCGAGAACAAGGCGCCCCCTAGTGTGGGATAAACAGGCCATCGGGTTTCTCTTGTGCTGAGTCAGGCGACTTGTGGCATTTACAGCTGTGGGAATCTCCGCCGCAGAGCCTGCTGGGAAAGTGAGTGTCCGAGGGCGAAGGCGCGGGCGGGGGTCGGAGTCCTGAAGGCGGACTGCACCACAGGGCCTTGAACAGTGGCCGGCAGGCGTGGCCGACACCGGCAGGCATCATTTTTAACAGTGATTACAGTACTAATGGTGGCATGAATAATAACGATGCCTAGAAAAGAAACACAGATAGTGAAAGCTTTCTTTTGCAGTAATCATTTCTGTTAAAGAAAAAATTGCAGCACTGAAAGAAAACATAATGGATTAAAGTTTAAAATTACATCAGGGTATTTTTTTTTTTTTTTTGGAAACAAGGGGAAAACATACCTATGTATTTATGCTGTTAAAGTAGTGAACAATAATATTATAGTTTGTTGTTGACCCTAGTGCCTGCAAATTTGCAATGACTGTCAATATTGACTTGTTATGGATTGAAAGCTATGTTATGTCCTAACTTCTTGTAAGTCAGAATGTGGCTTAATTTGGGAAAAGAGTCATTGCAGATGTAATTAGTTAAGGTGAGGTCATCCTGAAGTAGTTGGGGGCCTAATCCAAAATGACTGGTGACCCCCTAAAAAGAAAGTGTGTGAAGAAACAAGCGCACAGTGTGAAGATTAAACAGGTGAAGAGCGACATACAGAGAAAATGCCATGTGTCCTTCGAAACAGAGATTGGCATTATACATTTGCAAGTTAATGAATGAACAAGGATCGCTGGAAACACCTAAAGCTAAGAGAGAGGCACCAGGAATATATTCTTTTCCGGATTCCTCAGAAAACATGACCCTGCTGCTGCTGACACATTAATTTTTTACTTCTAAGTTCCAGAGCCTTGAGATGAAAAATGTTTGTTGTTTTAAGTCCAACAGTTTGTAATATTTTGTTATGGCAGCCTTAGGAAATTAATTCACTGTTCAGACTGAACATGAACATACGAAGCGTGAATTATTCTAGATTCGTCACTATGCTTAGCACATAGGTGACCAAACAACACTTCTTTGTTAATTTTAATTTTAAAAAGTTTTTTCATATGAAGCAACAGATGTACATATAGGAAAAGTCATAAACGTGTGTGTTGGCAAAGACTTACATAAATCACACTTTATAATAAATTATAGAAATTATACCATTCATGTCTTGTTTGGGAATAATTCTTGCAGCTTCCAATTATCTTTACAATTGAAAAATTCACTAAGATATTTTTACTAGAAAATTCATAAATTTCTGTTGTTAAAAACTTGTGACAATTTTCTTCTGCAAAATTCAGAAAAAAACGAACACTGAAGCCAACCTTATTTGATCCATTGTTTTAGAAATTGTGTCTCCTTGGTGAAAACAATTGTATCACAAACATTGTCCTTTTGACTTTTTCTGGCAGTACAAGACATCATCTCTTGTCTCTTCTGGCAAAATTCCATATTTTTTTCTATGCCAATTTCTCTACTGGCTTTCTCCACAGTTTTTATGGACTGATATTCAAGGAGCAATTTTAAACCATGTTGCTTTACTGATTCTGTGTTGCTCAGGGTTTATTCTGGCTGTTTGCCAATAGTTTTGTGTTCAATTGGCCTCACCTGAAACTTCACATAAATTTTTAAAAAAGTCATAAAGAAAAAGTCCCATATGACTAAGATTGTTTTAACTCTATTGTTTGTAAAATAGGGATATAGTATACCACAGAGATTGGAGTCATGAGATGCAGCCGAAGTAAACTTGAAAGATAGTTAAACACCTATGCATTTATATTCAAAGTCAGTATGTGTGGCAGAATTGTGGAACTGGTAGTTCTCTAAATTGATTCCATGTGGGATAAGATATTTTTTAGTGCATATGTTTAATAATGATAATTTTAAGCATGCATACATATCATTGTAACTCAACTGTAACTGTAGCAATTGTTTAGAACTTAGACCAACAGAAGATTTGTGTGTGTGTGTGTGTGTATAATTACATTGCTAACATTGTCTAGAATTATGTACAAGGTGATAATTAAAATCAGATTGACTTTTAGTTTCATTATTATGGTTATGTCATTAAATCTGAAATGTCTGATTTCAAATCAAAAGTTAATTATGCATGTACCTCAAACAAGAAGCAGTACAATTAATCAATGTATGTGCCCAAATTATTAACACAGTTTTCCCATCTTGGCATCTGCACACCAATAGCAAAGAAGCCTGAAACCAATAGCAAAGAAGCCTGAAGAGTGGTGATAAAATCACAAAAAGCATTTTCCACAGATTGATCAGAATTGAATATTTTTCCTTGCAAGAAGTGGTCCAAAGCCTAGAAGAAGTGGTAGTCAGTTGGTGCAAGGTCTGGTGAATATTGCAGATGACACAGAGTTTCCAAGCCTGGCTTTTGTAGTTTGAGCAGCACTGTTTTTATGACAGCATGGTCTTGCAAGAGGATTGACCTGTCTCTATTGAACAATCTTGGCTGTTTAATCACAAGCATCCTCTAAGTCAATGGTTCTCAACCTTCCTTGATGCTGTAGTTCTTTAATACCGTTCCTGTGGGTTGTGACCCACAGATTGAGAACCACTGCTCTAAGTGCTTGCAGTATATATCTGCTATACTTGATTGACCAGGTTTTGTGAAACTGTAGTGGATAACTGTAGTGGATAATGCCAGTGCTGATCACTAAACTTTTTGATGAATATTTGGTTTTGGACTATTGGTTTCAGTACTTCATTCAACCATCTTGCCATACTCTTGTGACTGTCAAAAAGACAATACATGTAATAGTATGTTGTGTAAATGGTTGGCCTTTAAGTTGTGACAGCAAAGAAAGGCAGCGTTGAAAGGAATTTTCTTTTGATGCGTATTTAATTCATGTGGAACTCATCTACCCAGATTCTTTATCTTGCCAAGTTTTTTTCAAATGGTTCATATTGTTGCAAAAGTAATGAAAAACCTGGCAGCTAATTCACACATGGTGTGAGAGAGATTTGCTTCCACTACAGCTTTCAGCATGTCATTGTCAACCTTGGTTTCAGGTTCCCCATGTGGCTGATTTTCAAGATTAAAATCACCAGAATGGAACTTCTTAAGCCATCAATGTACTCTACATTCATTACCCACATCCTTCCCAAACACTTCATTGATATTTTGAGCAGTCTGCACTGCACTGGTTCCATGAAGGAAGTTCTATTTTTAAATAACATGAATTTTTGACTTGTCCATGATTTCACAAAAATTTCTCTAAAAAAATTTGAAAGATAATCACAAGTCAAAACATGCATTTTAAAGAATGAAGATGTACCTTCACAATTAAAAAAAAATCACAAGAAGTGTCAAAGTGAAATGTAAGAGATATCAAGTGTCAAACTTAGTACCTAAGGAAATATTGGTTACTTGGTAACCTAATATTTGAACATTGTTTACAGACAGTTAACTCCCTTATTCCTGCTCCCAAGCCAAGGTGCTCTTACCTCCCAATTCTTGGCACCCATTGGTGCTGAGTATCCACTTGAACCCCTAGAGAAGATGCTCAGAATATATCTGAGTATTGTGGTTGAGCCAGAACCTGTATCACTCTGATAAGAGTCCAGGGTTAAGTCCCTGAAGTGGTGTTGCTATTGACTATAGTCAATATGGCAGGAGTGAGGAAAGTGGTCCCAATAATGTTTTGGGTGGCAGCTAAAAGAGAAAGATCTCAGCCTTTAGAAGAATTTTTTGTCCATAACCTCTGTTGGAAAAAGGGCATTGATTGGATCTGCCCACATGGCAGTTGTTCTGGAAGCCAGGGTAGGAAGCTTAGCAAATGTTAAATCAGGGATTTAATGTTGATGGTAAAAAGCAATTGTTGCTTTAACCCCAAACCAACGTTGGGTTCTATCCCTAGAATCCTGAATGTCTGGAAGTATCATAGAGACTTACTCTTTCTTGGTGCACACACACACACACACACTAATTCCCTTAGGTCAGTGTTTTAACCCCTTTCTGAATCCAACTTTTTGAGAGGGATAGGACAAAGACACAGTCTATCTCTAGTATCTAGTGGAATGTTGCTATTATTCCACTAGATACTAGATGCTAATACTCAGTTAAAATGAGTTTTTTTGTAATCAGAGTCAGTAGGATATTAATGGACCTCATCTGACATAAAGATTTTCCTGTTCCACTTAGATGTCAGAAGACATCTGACACTTTTTTTTTTTTGTGATTGCATTTGTTCACCTGCTCCACTGTTGGAGCCTGTCTGATGCATTTCCTCATGTAGTATGGACCTTAACCAACAGGTGGCACAGGTTGTACTCTTTCTTTTTCCAGGCAGGCCATGTTTTTTGATGTGAACAGGTGATTGTGTGTTGTATTCATGTAGTTGTGCTTGTTGGAAAAGGGTGAGGAAAAGGCATGCAAATGATAATGATCTTGCAGTGTGGATTTTTGAGGATAGTGAGGTTAAAGAATAGTTTAGTTATGAAAGTGAACATATAGAAACTTTTCCTGTATGTAGTGACATTAATTCCAGTGAATCTGAAGTTAATGATGAAGAAGAAAATGATCATCATACACAGCCTGTAACAAGTAGCTGGAAGGTTTATGGTGATGACGATGATGATCTTACGAGTTCCCATACTCTGTCACACAATGGGGATTCACCCTTCCGCAAAGTGCTCAGCCAAACACTGAACTTGAATATGTCTAGCTCTTTTTCTCAGATGATCTTATTAGTGAAATTGTGACCAGGACAAATATATATGCAGGGGAAAAATACCAAAGATGACTCCACTAACAAAATACTCAATGTAGCACTTGTGGAAGGATGTTTCATCAGAAGAAATGAAGGCATTCTTTTAGGTAATACTGGACATGGCTCTGAATGTGAAGCTACAGTTTGTTGACTATTTTACCAAAGATTGGCTAGACCAAACCCCATTCTTCAAGGATGTTTTCTTTCATCTCTGTTTTTACCCAATATTTTGGATGCTGCATTTACTTCCTCCCGTCACAGTTTCAGGGAGTGTGTGTACCCAAGAGATCATGGTGAAGAATGTCAGTGAGTATATTGGCAATAAATGCAAGGAACTTTATGTACTGGGAAGAAATGTGGCTATAGATAAGAGCACAGTAGTTTTCAAAGGAAGGATTCAATTCAAGTGCTAGAGTCTGAAGAAGCCTACAAAGAAGTGCCTATAAATTTTCCACCTATGTGATTCAGAAAATGGTTGTGTGTTTTCTTACATTTCTTATTATGGCAAGACAATGACAGAAAGTCTTATTTGTACTGATTTTCCCTTTATGTCTCAAATGATGATTCACTTAGCACAAGTTTTGCAAGTTCATATGAATGGTTTGGGTTATCACATCTACACTGACAGATTCTATGCAAGCCCTCAAGTTGCTCAGGAATTGCATAAAATGAAAATACATATAACAAGAAGATTGTGATTTCTAGAAAGGATTTTTCAAGTGCTCTGAAAAAGAAAAAACGTCAGGAATATCAATTATATGCCTATCAATGTGATCTGAAAATGTGCCTCTTATTCCATAACAAGAGGTCAGTGACAATGTTGAGTAAATTATTTGACCCTCAAATATAGTTGATCACTGGTTAGAGGAAGAAACAGCCTGTTCAATTTGAAAAACTGACAATTATTTTAGAATACACAAAGCTTATGAGAAGAGTGGACAGAGCTGTGGATATGCCAGATTTACAAGCAAGTCCTGCAAATGGTGGAAAAAATTATTCTTCTGGCTGATGGAAGTTATAGTTGTGAACAGTTATATCTGTTACTCATTAGATAAGGAGAATGGATAAAAAGCAGACACACCTTTCTTACAAGAGAAATCTCATCACTCGTGAGCAGTGTGAAGAACAGAAGTTCAAGAAAGAGGGCAAGCCTATCATCTTCTGACACTGAGGAAAGGCTAAATGGGAAGATGCTTTTTATAATGCAAAATGAAAAAAAAATTAACAAAGGATTGCATAGTTGCAGCAGAAGAAATAAGAAAGGAAGAAGGATAGAAACTATTTTCTACTGTGAGACATGAAAGAGAAAGCCTGGACTTCATCTGGAAATTGCTTCAAGAAGTATACTCAATATAAACAAAAACACTTTAATTATTTTATGTAACTAAAATAGATAATAAAATCATCAGGTACAGTGATATTTATGTTTTTCCCCTTTTAAAATTGTAGGATAATTATGAGTAATCTACCAACTTCTTTCCCACTCAAAATAAATAAGAGCTGGGAAGTACGCAGGTGGCAGAAACAATTGGGAGTGGAAAGGGCTAAGGATAACAATTTATTATAAAACATCCCAAATGGAAACAAGAAACTTTGTAAGTAATTGAATTTAGGAAATAAGCTCTTGATGTATATGCAACCGAAGTTGAAGTGTCATAGAGTAGTAGAAGGACACAGAGTTTGGATGGAATTATAACTCTCTGTAGTGATGTTTCACTCTGGAAATGATGACTAGCTGTTTCCAACTTGGCTTATTCTCTTCATGTGGTGTTCCTTCCCCTTCTTGCCTCATTTCCTTGTATTATTAGTGAGATCAGCTGTCTGCTGCTAACATTATAAGGTCCTTCAAGGTCAGAGAGGGACTCTGACTCATGTATCCCATCTCTTCTCCCTTACTCCACCCACAAGCTAGCACTGTGCTTCTAAGTCTTTCAGTTTAAAAAAAAAAAAAACACCCAAAAAGAGAACTTTGTGATTTTTGATGATTTAGCCTTTATTTAGAACAATTTTTCTCCTTTCCTTTCTCTCATTTCTTAGATATTTATGATATTTATTGAGAATTTGTTGTATGGCTAGGCATATTGAGTATTAGCTAGCTTTTATTATACCTCCACACCAGATATCTCACTAATTGTGCATCTGGTTGTATCTCTCTTTTTCTGTGTCCTTTCACTCCTGGGTCTATGTTATTAAAAAGATCTCTGTAGCTCATTTCCTCCTATGAGCCTGGACTCAGACTTGTCACTGACTGTACTATTTTTAAACCATCTTATTTGCTTTTACTTTGGGTTCATTGTTCCACCCTGGATGATATATTTATTCAACACTCAAAATTGGTTATTTTCTTTATTCCCA
Organism: Otolemur garnettii; assembly: GCF_000181295.1. NCBI lineage: Eukaryota > Metazoa > Chordata > Mammalia > Primates > Galagidae > Otolemur > Otolemur garnettii. The sequence continues at coordinate 35,271,391 of NW_003852396.1, forward strand.
GCTTAGTTATTTTAAGTCAGATAAAAGTTGGACAATATGTACATTAGAGAAGACAATAGCTATAAACTGGATACATTTGGGAGGAAGCTTACTGATCATCCAGTCCAAGGATTCTGACCTTTTTTGGTGCTTTTTAACAAGACTGACCAATCCTAGTCTTCTAAGGATAATGTTTTTAAATGCATGAAATAAAATACAGAGAATTGCAAAGGAACCCAAATATGTTGTTACTAATTCATTAAATAGATTTCTTTGCTAAGCTTCTTATTGAAGGATCTATCCAACACTGCGAAAGGAGTGTTAAAATCTCTGACTAATTCATTAAATAACAAGATCTAGTGCCGTGTTAAATAAGTATTGTGATTTTTCAAAGTAATGATGAACATAATATTTTGAAATATTTACAATTTTAATGTGATAACAAAAATATCAATGATTTCAACTACAGAAGAATCATTGCTACTATTGTGGTTTGTTACTTATGTACAAATTGAAGAAAATGTTACATATCAGTAACCCATCAAGGAAAATAAATGCATTTTTTTTCATCTAAGTTCATGAACCTCTTGAATTTTATTCATTGACCCCGTTGGGTGTCTATGACCTCCACATTAAGAACACTTGAGTTATTACACAGGTGAGGAAACAGATGCAAGCCCATGTGGAAAAAGTGAAAAGAAGTTCTATTTTTGGAAAGAGAAGAACTGCATTTGAATTTTGCTGTAGCTCAATAATGAGTTCCCCTCCCCCATTTCTTTCATTCATTCAATAAGTATGTTGAAAGTTACTATGCATCAAGAGCTTGACTAGCCATTGAGCATTCACCAGACACTGTTCTTACAAGTTGTATAATTTTAGTGAGGAGTTAAGCATTAACAAATATGGAGAAGTGGTTTACATGTTTAGAAAGGGACAATATAGATTTTTGTAGGAATATACAGTGAAGGGAACTTAAACTATGTATAGTTTAATATGTCAGGGATGGTTTCTCTGAGGAAGTGATGCCTAAGCTAGGAGCATTATCAGATTTGCATTTTAAATATAGTCTTGGGCCATATAATGATGTGTTTCGTTCAGTAACAGACTGCATATATGCTCGTGTTCCCGTAAGATTAAAATACTACTTTTTTACCGTAACTTTTCTATGTTGAAATAGGTTTAGATAACACAAATACTTGCTATTGTGTTACAGTGGCTTCTAGCATTCAATACAGTAATGTTCTGTACAGATTTGTAGTCTAGGGGAAATAGGCTGTACCATAGAGCCTAGGTGTACACAAGGCTGTACCATCAAGGTTTGTGTAAGCACACTCTGTGATAATTGTGCCATGACTAAATTGCCTAATAGTGCGTTTCTCAGGAAATATCCTTGTTAGGTAATATGTGACTATATCTCTTTAGCATACGCTGGAGGAAATATGTTGAGGGAGCAAGAGAAGGTTCAGATAAACCAGTAAGAAGATGTGCGTAAGAAGATGGTGACTTGGGTAAAAGTTAGTTCGGCAAAAATTTATTGAATACTTGGAGGGTTGTATAGGAAACTTTTGGTACAATCAAATTTTGTAAGACGTGGACTGGATTTAGGAAAGCTAACAAAAACAATTATGTGAGACATTGGGGAAGCAGTTGGAGTCATTACCACTTTCAGGGCTGAAGGGGCAAGGGTGGAGAGTAATGCCTTGGACAGGGGAAGCTGGACATGGCAGCTGTATGGTAGGAGTGATGCACAGGGAGGGAAGAAAGTACAAGAAGGGACCTGGGGGAATCAGTAACCAGAACTCACTCTCCTTTCTCCTTTTGATCTTTTGTTGGTATAGTACTTACTTCCCTGTAACCTTACTCATCCAGAAACCAGAAGGCAATGGAGCCCAGTTTCAGGGCACAGGAAAAGACACAGAAGGATGGGGAGTATATCTGGGAGGCAAATAGAAAATATCCCACACAATTAATGAAAAGACTGTACCAAGTCCCTACATTGATAGTTTCTAGGGAAGTTATCTTCAAACTGAAGTATGTTGTGGGAGTACATAATGTCTTTCTAGGAGATACACTTAGATGGATAATTTCCACAGTAATTTCTTCCAGGTTTTCAACATCTATATATGTCTTTTCCAAAATTTATCTGCCCAGCAATTTGTCTGTAGTAGAAACAGCATTTTTTGTTTTTTTCCTACTTCCCCTTTTATATCGACCACTCTTTCATATCAGGAAAGAAAGCTATTTGTTTTGCCCATCTTAAATCTCATTGTGGTACGTTGTTCTGAATAAATCCAAGGGGTCAAACAAAGGAACAAATGAAAATATTGGTGTATGTGCAGCCTCCTTTTCTACACTTATACATAATTTCTGTTAAGGGTCAAATGTGGCATTAGAAATGGTATTTTTGTCTTTTCTGAATCTCCTTGTGGAAAAAAGAAATGATATTTTTGGCTTATGATAGAATATACTGAAATAAAATATATTAAGGATAGCAAGAATAAACTTTTGTTTGATGACTTCATCTCTTTTATCTCCTGACATTTGTTAAAACTAAGAATTGTTCCTCAATGAGAGTCCTGCTGAGAAAAATCTTAGAGATAATTAGAAATATTGAAGGTGATATTATCTAATTACATCCATGTGACAAATTTATGGCAACATCATGTACTCTATCTTAGAATATTCAAGATTTGTATCAGTCAAGCTGGGATGTATAATCTTTTATAATATCCTCTGTGCATTTTAGTAATTTCAGTAAGGAGAAAAAGTTTAAGTTATTTTCTTTTTTTGAGAGAGGATTGGTATTTTTTATTATAAAAGTAAGAGAAAAGTGGGCCACATAAAACTAGTGGAATATTTGACATTGTATTTAGGAAACTAATGTATTAATATCTGTTCAATAGAAGTAGTTATAATTCTTAGTGAATTCTCAAGGTGCTCATTGGGTATTTTGGTTCTAATTTTACTCTTACTATGCTTCATTCTTGAAAATAGTTGCTTGCAAATGTAGGCATGGCCAAAAAGCAATGACATGAACAAGGTGTGGTTGTAAAGTGAGATTTTAATGAGAGTTTTTATTCATTTAAGTCTCGGTTGTGTATTTCATATTTCAGGAAGTAGAAGAAAATTTTATGTTTATTCCAACAGTTTAATGCTGCATATGAGAGGAAAAGCAATGTATGCTGAGAGTAAGTTAATCATGAACATTTATTCTGGTGATGGGAGAAGCATTTTCATTATCTGTCTAAAATTTTCATGCCGGCTTGGTACCTGTAGCTCAAGCAGCTAGGGCGTCAGCCACATACACCAGAGCTGGCAGGTTGGAATCCAGCCCTGGCCCGCCAAACAACAATGATGACAACTACAATTAAATTTTCATGCCATAAAGTATTTTCATTAGCTTTTGAAAAAGGTTTATATCTTGTAAATACAGATTTATTTTACCCTAGCTAAAATCTTTTATTTGTCACTCTTCTACTAAATTTTTTATTTTTTTTTGGTGGGGACTGGGTTTGAACCCGCCACTTCCAGCATAGGGGTTGGCACCCTATCCTTTTGAGCCACAGGTGCCACCCTCTTCTACTGATTCTCTGGTCATTTTTTTTCATTTCTATTTTCTACTTAAGAGATTTAGATTAATTTTGCTTGATTATGTTGTTAATACTACTGTAAAAATGCCATCAACAACAATAATTAATATACTTTTTAAACCTTGCACTTCCAAGTAACCCAGTACCTTATTTTATGCTGTTAATCTTTACGAAACCTAGTCACATTTTAGCATTAGGTATTTTATTCAGCTAAAAATAAGTGAACTAATTTTAAAAACATGCACTATCCATGTTTGTGGGAGTTGTATTTTAATAGAAATCGAACTTTTATTTTTTCCAGACATTTTCTCCCTTGCCCAGGCTGGAGTTCAGTAGTATCGTCATAGCTCACTGCAAAATGCTGGGCTCAAGAAGTCCTCCTGCCTCAGCCTCCCTAGTAGCTGAGATTAAGGGCTCCAGTCACCACACTCTGCCAAAAAAATTACTCTTTGTATTTAAGAATTATTTGTCACGGCTCGGCGCCTATAGCTCAACCGGCTAAGGCGCCAGCCACGTACAACTAAGGTGGCAGGTTCGAATCCCCAGCCCGG
>NW_003852396.1:35276186-35318375 GCF_000181295.1 Otolemur garnettii
CTGGGGATTCGAACCCGCCACCTTAGGTGTACGTGGCTGGCGCCTTAGCCGGTTGAGCTATAGGCGCCGAGCCATCACTGTTGATAAGGGCATAACTTGATATAGATACTTTAGAAACTGGTAGGTATTTTCTGCTGGAGTTGGAAATGTATATATGCTATGACCCAGCAATTCTACTCCTAGTGAATGCCTAATGGAAATGTGTGTTTATGGTAATAGTTTTATAACACCAAAAAACATATGCAGAAATGCTTATAGCAATACTATTTAAAATACCCCCAAACTGAAAACAACCAAATCCATCAGCATAATGGATAAATAAATTGTGATATGGTCATATAATGGAATATAATACAACAATGAAAATGAACTAATACAGCTCCATATAGTACCTGTAACATGGATAAATCTTACAAATAATGTCAAGTGAAAGAAGTCAGGCACAAACCATACATATTATATCCAATTACCTGTTCAAAAATAGAACTGATGTATGGTGTTAAATTGCCTTTCGGGAGTAGAGAGAAGGTTTAGTGATGAGCAGAATGCAGAAGGGGGAAGTTGTCAGGTATTTGTAATGTTGTATACTCTGACCTAGGTGATGGTTTCTGTAGTATGTTTTTTGACAGATTCATTGAGCTGCACATGTACAATCTATAAATTTTTTACTGTAACTGTTATATTTTAGTTTGAAAAGTAAAAAGAAAATTTAGCCCCAGTATTTTATGGCTGTCTGACTCATTTAGAGTTATTCTCTCTTCGAGTATGGTATTGGTATGCAAAAAGATTGTCCATTTTCTATCTCCAGAACCTGTGAATATGTGACTTTATTAGGCAAAAAGGACTTGGACAATATGATTAAATTACCGATCTTGAAATGAGATTAACCAGGTAGGCCCTGGTTAATCACAAGAGTATAGTGTAATCACAAGATGGAGGTGGGAGGTCAGATTTGGAATAATGTGGCAAAAAAACTTGATGGGCCATTGCTGGCTTTGAAGATGGAAGGGAGTCATCAGTGTTGGGATGTAGGTAGTTTCTAGAAGCTAGACATGACAAAGAAATGGATTTTCCCCTAGAGCAGCAGCGACCCATAGGAACTGTATTAAAGGGTTGCAACATTAGGAAGATTGAGAAGCACTGCCCTCGAGCCTTTAGAAGAAATTAAACCCTACCAATCCCTTGTTTTTAGCCCCATAAGGTACAATTTTGTATTTTGACCTCTGAAACTGTAAGATAAACTTGTTTTAAGCCACCAAATTTGTGTTAATATTTTACAGCATGAATAGGAAACTAATGTAGTGGGTCAGAATACGTTGGACATGATAGGTTACTCTGTGAATGTGTATTCAATGAATGGTGAAGCTTCTAGACTAGTTGATTTGTAGTTATGATGAAGGAATTTTAGAAATAAATAAGGATGTTTCTGTCTGTGAGAATTCAAGACCAGTATCATGTGGTAAGATCAGGCAGTTTGCTTTTAGTCTCTGTCTTCAAGTCTCAGACTTTCAAGACCCAAGACCTCAAGGTTAAGTGAACAAAGCATAGGCTTTGTACTCATTACACAACAAAATTGGGAATGAAGATGTTATGATTAGCACTTCTGCTGTCCATCTGAGGCATTCATTTATCCAGAGGGAGTTAGAATTCTTTACAAAGGAATTATGCCATGCATCAGCTATCAGCTGCTGAACCTTACCTATGTTCAATAGCTTAGACTTCATACTTTTTTTTTTTTATGAGATAGAGTCTTTGTTGCTTTCAGTAGAGTTCCATGGTGTCATAGCTCATAGTAACCTTAAACTCTTGGGCTTAAGCAATCCTCATGCTTCAGTCTCTTGAGTAGCTGGGACTACAAGCACCTGCCACAATGCCTGCCTAGTATTTTTAGAGACGGCCTCACTCTTGCTCAGGCTGGTCTTGAACTTCTGAGCTCAGGCAATCCACTTGCCTCCACTTCCCAGAGAACTAGAATTAAAGGCATGTCCCACTGCACCCAGTCTTAGACTTTATCTTAATGCCCTCAGACAAACAAAATCACACAGTAGCTTTAGATAGCCCTTTTCCTCATCTCAGCCCTAAGCAAGCTGGCCATGTTGAGTAAAAGAGTTTTGCCACATTTATTGGGAGGTTAGTCTCCAAATGTAATGGTATGGTAGTTGTTTTACTGCAGGTCAGCGGGTCCAGCCTCACAGTGCACACCTTGAGCTCAGCTGCAGTCCCTTCAAAAGGCATCTTCCTCATAGCCTCAAGCAAGGAATATCAAGAGTTTGTCTCATTGTTTTATTCTTTTTACAAAATATAGGTATGTAGTGTGCCTATAGATTAACTCAGGATTTATTCAATTATAGGCTTATCAACAAGAAAATGATAGTGCAGGATTTCTAGCCCTAACACCAACTTATAGATGCCAGAGACATCTTTAAATGCCTTATCACACCAATAGCAGCATGCACAGAGTGAGAACACAAATTTTCAAAATACCTGTAGTTGGGAACATCTGCAATTTTGATACAGTTTCACAATGCTCCAGACACCCATTGCCACTTCATATAAACCACCAACAATTTCTAGAGCACTTTGAGATTACAATATGATCGTGATAAAATTTTATAATTAAACCTAATACAAGAATAGACATTTCTCAAGTAAGAGATAAGTAATGAGGCTTCCCTACCCTAAGGTATTCACAGGAAGAAGACAGTTTTTCCTCCCACTGCTTTCTTCATCTCTTCTCCCTTCCTCTCCCCTTCCTCTCCTCCCTTCTCACCTTCTTCCTCCTCTCTTTCTCCTTTTCCTCCACTTCCTCATCCACTTTTTCCTGGACAACTTTAGCAGGACATTATCAAACTTTCCTTTAGAATTACACTCATACGTCTTAGCTTCACTGCCTTGGTAATGTAAGGCTGCTTTTCACTGTCACTGAGGTTATTCCATCATTCCAATAGAGATGCCAGGATTTGCAGGTTTGATCTTAGGGTGGGATTCTGAACAGAACAGGAAGAATCCAGATACTGTTATTTGAGTCCGGGGGAGGGGGGTCGGTGGCACTAGGGCCCTTCTTCTTGGCTCTTTTAGCTAGTCTATCATCCTTCATTTCCCAATTTATCCACTTTTGCCCTTTCATCAAATTTAAACTTTTCTTTCCCAGGTATCATCTTCTACCTCTCAGAACACTTCTTGGAAAGTTCTGAAAAATAGGCGGAGACCTCTGGATTTTCCTTCTTACCTTTTTCTCTGTACCTGTGCACAAAGAAGGCATAAGGAGACATTTTACCCTTTAAAAATATTTGGGTTTTGAAGGGGTTACCTTTAGCCATCTTGACTATATTGTTTGCTAGTCTGGGCAGCACAGGGCATGAAATATGCCACCTATTTCAAAAATTTTGAATTTTTTTCAGTGGACATACTTTGTCATAAAAAACTCAGAACTTAAAAAATCTCATCAAGGCTGGGTGCCTGTAGCTCAGCGGCTACGGTGCCAGCCACATACACCAGAGCTGGCAAGTTTGAACTCAGCCTGGGCCTGCCAAATAACAATGAGAACTACAACCAAAAATATCTGGATGTTATGGCAGGTGCTTGTAGTCCCAGCTACTTGGGAGGTTGAGGCAAGAGAATCGCTTAAGCCCAAGAGTTTGAAGTTGCTGTGAGCTGTGATGCCATAGCACTCTACCCAGGGCAACAGCTTGAGATTCATCTCAAACAAACAAACAAAAAAAACCTCATCAAAATTTCATTCCATTTTTCTTCCCTGTTTGAAACTCTTTAGCATCTTGCTACATAGTGGTTCTCATTTGGAGCAATCCAAATGTTTTAGGGACATTTGGCATTGTCCAGAGATGTTTTTGGTTGTCATGATTGTAGGCAGTACTACTAGCTCCTAGGGCTAGAGGCCAAAGATGAAGCTAAGCATCCTATAATGTGCAAGTTTCCCACAACAAATTATCTGGCCCTAAATGTTAACAGTGCTGAAGCTGAGAAAGCTCAGAATTCTTTATCCAGATAAAGCACTTTTCTACCATCTGGTGGTGAAAGGAGAGCCTGCAGTTTCCATGTAGCTCCAGCCAGAAGCTGGAAGATTGAACTAGGGCCAAAGAAATAAGACAGAAGGTGGTGAGAAGGCTAGCTATAGTTAAATGGGAAGCAAGGAAAGAGCAAAGCAAAGTCTTGGATGGGAAAGTATGTGATGTTCTTACAAAGACTAGTAGTTGCTTTTGAGGCTGCCATTCTGTATCTGTAAAATCTATGTTATGATTCCCATTTTTCAGCCTTACTGGGAGTCTAGAATAAGTAGATACTGAGGCAAGAAAGGCTTTGGGTAAACTTTATAGATTTCACTGGCGTATATAAGGGAGTTTTTTTCTACTTGCACCCATGGTTGCCTGCTTAGGATGATAAAACTTCAGCTTTGTCAGGAACAATTCCAGATGGGAGGCCATAGGACCAAGGCAAGGCTCCTTGTTTTGGCTCAATTCAATTATTACCTGCACCTCACTCCTCCTAAGGAATACGTTTGCAAGGCCTAGGCTTACTTCCTTGACTTTACTCCTTCCATTCTCAGTTCCAATGCCACTCGGAAAAAATATCTATTCTTGCTCTGCTCATCAGATTTACTTCTTTGTTATTTTTCATCCACTAGTTTTCTGCTTTATCACGATCACTTACGAACAAGTTGCCCAACTAGCAGCTCTGGTGCATGTTTCTTTCTATAGCTCTCAACAGGTTTGTGGGCTGCTGCTCCCTCCTGCCTGCTGGTCATTTCTCAAAGTCCTGCATTCTCTCACCCCCTGCAAGGATGCTGCTCTCTTTCCACAGGTGTTGGAAAGAGGAGAACACTACGGAACCCTCATTTATTTTATTTTGCAATCACCATTTCTTTAGCATCCAAAACCCTATTGATCAAATCTATCTGGATGTAGCAATTTTTACCAAGGACCTAAGGAGTTTGCAGATTGGTTTCTTCAGAAGCAGACACTGAAATAGTGTGAGGTGCAAATTGTTTATTAGAGACCAACACCTGTGACAGAAAGTGGGTGGAAGTAGGAATTGGCAGAAGAAGAAATGGAATAGGGATGCAGGCCTCACAAACCTTCCTGAGCCAGATAGGGAGCTACGGAGTGAGTGAAGACCCACAGAACATCCTGTATTAGGCTAAAATGGCTGGGTCTTTCTTTACATTCCATCTTACTCAATCTCTGGACACAGGCTGCCCCAGGAAGGATATGATCCTGGGTAGAAGAGGCTGTCTGCAATTGAGGCAGATTGGGAAGTTCTGACAGCTGAAGACTGTGTTACTTCACTCCCCCTGGACTAGACAGTGGGTACTATCTTGAAGGAGGATCAGGGTGGCACATGTCTGAGTCTTCACAGAGGAGTTGATGGGAATAACATGTAAACAACAATATAAATATGATCATTCCCATGGTGTGAAGAGAAAGCAGCAAAGATAACTGAACCATTGGGGAGCTTATTCCCAATAGTACATGCCCTGGCTCACATCTTTTCCAATTTAGAAGAAATGAAAATACCTTGTATTTCATTTTTAAAAACACAGAATTTGGGGGACAATTAGAAAGCTGTTGCAAAGGAATCCAACAGTGCTCTAATTCTTCCCTGGGCTAGCAACTTTTCTTCCCCCATTCCTTGCCCCCTTTTTGATGTTTATATTTTAAATTGTTTTATTTTTAAAATTCTATTTAGACTAAATAAAACACAAATACGGGAAGTAATAAGGCAAACACAGTCGTAACTACTACTGGGGTCAAAATATAGAACTTGAGTCCTCTTTTTTAAGGAACTTACAATTGGGAATGGAGTGTAGGCATATTTCCATTTCAGTATATTATAGCAATAACAATGTTAATGACTACTATACTTACTTTTATTAATATGACTTTTTTTTTTTTTTTAGACAGAGCCTCAAGGTGTCTCTCCAACTCCTGGGCTCAAGGATTCTCCTGCCTCCTCCACCTCCCAAGTAGCTGGGACTACAGGTGCCCGCCACAATGTCCTGGGTTGCAGCTGTCATTGTTTGGCGGGCCCAGGCTGGATTCCAACCCGCCAGCTCAGGTGTATGTGGCTGGTGCCTTAGCTGCTTGAGCCACAGGCACCGAGCCAATTAATCTGACTTTTGCTGCCCTTGTTGCTGTAGCTGCTGTTGCTATTACTACCTAACATCATCAGAATGTTACCGTATATGCTGTACTACCTAACATCATCTGAATGTTACTGTATATGCTGTGTGGGTCAATGTATTATTTCAAGTTAACCTCACACCTCTACCATGAGGTGGCACCATTTTACAGATAAAGAAAATGAAGCAGAGACCACTTACCTAACTCATCCAAGATCACATAGCTGATAAATGTAGGAGGCCCTGTGCACAACTATGCAGTTTAACTTCTGAGTTTGTGCTCTTAACTGTAACTGCAAGCTAGTGTTTCCTAACTCTCAACACTGGACTTGTACCTGCTTCTTCTTCTTCTTGAACTACCTTCCGCTTCTTGTTTCCTCTCTCCCTTTGAGGACTTTGACAACTTTTCCCCTTCTCCCACTCACGTCACCCCAACGTCTGGCAATAATCATTCTCCTCTTTAGCTCTATGATGTCAAATTTTAAGTTTCACATGTAAGAAAAACTCACACTTTATTCTTGTGATATGAATTTGTGAATCTATTATTCTCCTAACTTTAACCCTATCTGTCTTGTGACTCCTTCTTGGGATCTCTGTTTTAACTGTCTGGAACATCAGTATGATCCCCAATTCCTGTTTCTATCTCCCCCACTTTCAATGATTCTGAGAGAACCACTCTACTGACTACAGAGGACATATGCCTGCTACCCTTGTAACTCTGATAACTTTAATCCTGTGACTGACACCTGGACCCACTGTTTCCCCCCTCTTGATATTCTCATCCCTACTGACTCTATTCACCCTTCTCCACTGTTTCTGAGGTCTCTTTCCCAGTGATGACAGCATTACTTCTCCACTTCTATCCCAGAAATCCTCATCTCCACATAGTCATCTTCTCTTTATCTTAATAGACATTTTTCCAGTTTTTTTGTGATCTCTTGAGAACAGCCTCTGAATCTCATTTTAAAATCATGCAGCTAGCTCGGTGCCTATGGCTTAAGTGGCTAAAGTGCCAGCCACATACACCTAAGGTGGCAGGTTTGAATCCAGCCCAGGCCTGCCAAAACAACAATGACGGTTGCAACCAAAAAAATAGCCAGGCACTGTGGCAGGTGCTTGTGGTCCCAGCTACTTGGGAGGCTAAGGCAGGAGACTCGCTTGAGCCCAGGAGTTGGAGGTTGCTGTGAGCTGTGATGCCATGGTACTCTACCTAGGGGGATAGCTTGAGGCTCTGTCTCAAAAAAAAAAAATCATGCAGCTTAAATATCTGAGGAACTTATCAAGAATTAAAAAAATTATACATATGACTGGTTTTATTGCTCAACACCTGTAATCTCAGGTGTTGAGGGTCAGGGTGGAAGAATAACTTGAGGCTAATAGCTTGAGGAGTTTGAGACTAGGCTGGGCAACATAGCAAGACCCTATCTGTACAAAAAAATTTAAAATATAGCTATGTTTTGGTGGCTTGCACCTACAGTACTAGCTACTCAAGAGGCTGAGCCAGGAAGATACTTGAACCCAGAAGTTTGATGTTGCAGTGAGCTATGATCATGTCATTGCATTCCAGACCAGGGAACAGAGCAAGCCCTTGTCTCAAAAAAAAAAAAAAAAAAAAAAAAAATTAAAAGGCCCCCAAAATTATTCACAATTTTGAGTTAAAAATCAAAATTAACATATGATATATAGTCCTTCTTAGTTAAAGTCTTTTAAAACATTTTCTACAGGGGTACAAGTGAATCTTTCAAAGAGTAGAATGTGAATGTTTTAAAACAATAACTGAGAAAACAACATGAAGGCTGTGTTAACCAGTTTGATGGAAGTATTTCGGATTGTGTGTGAAAACCCCACACTGTACCCCAGAAGTGCATTAATGTACATAGTTACCATTCAATAAAATAAATAAATAAATAAATAAAAATTTTCTTTTTTTTCTTGCTCAAAATTCAGTATAAAAGATTTTTAAACATTTTAATTGACACATAATAGTTGTATATATTTATGGGGCACAGAGCAATATTTTGATACATGTATAAAATGTGTAATAATCAAATCACAGTAATTAGCATACCTATCAGGTCAAATATTTATTTATTTATTGGAGAAGGGGTCTCACTCTGTCACCCAGGGTAGAATGCAGTGGGATGATGGTAGCTGACTGCAGTTTCAAACTCCTGGGCTCAAGTGATCTTCCTGCCTCACTCTGCTGAGTATCTGGGATTACAGGCATGAGCCACCGTGTCTGGCTAATTAAAAAATTTTTTTTTGTAGAGATAGAGTCTTGCTTTTGCTATTACTCTTGAACTCCTGAGCTTAAGCAATCCTTCTGCCTTGGTCTCCCAGAGTGCTGAACCTCTTCACTCAGCCTGTTTTTCTATTCTTTAGACACTTCAATTAGGACAGTGTTTTCCAGTTCCATCCAAATTGTTGCAAAAGACATTAACTCATCCTTTATTATGGATGAGTAGTACTTCATAATATACATATACCATATTTTATTAATCCCCTCATGAGTTGATGGGCACTTGGATTGATTCTATACCTTTTGCAATTGTGAATTATGCTGCAATAAATGCTAGAGTGTGGTGTCTTTTGACAAAATGATTTCTTTTCTCAGTAGTGGGACTGAATGATAGGTATACTTTTAGTACTTTTGAGGAATCCCTATACTTTTTTCCATAGTGATTATACTAATTTGCCATCCAACAGTGTGTAAATGCTTCTTTCTCTCTGCATCCAGGATAGCATCTGTTGTTTTTGGACTTTTTTTTTTTTTTTTTTTTTGAGACAGAGCCTCAAGCTGTCCCCCTGGGCAGAGTGCCGTGGCATTACAGCTCACAGCAACCTCCAACTCCTGGGCTCAAGCGAGTCTCCTGCCTCCACCTCCCAAGCAGCTGGGACCACAGGCGCCCGCCACAACGCCCGGCTATTTTTTGGTTGCAGCCGTCATTGTTGTTTGGCGGGTCCGGGCTGGGGATTCGAACCCGCCACCTTAGGTGTACGTGGCTGGCGCCCCAGCCAGTTGAGCTATAGGCGCCGAGCCGTTTTTGGACTTTTGAATATAAGTAAGCTATTCTGTTAGGGGTAAGGTGATATTTCTTTGTGATCTTAATTTACATTTCCCTGACGATTAGTAACATTTCTTCATATGTTTTATTGGCCATTTGCCTATCTTCTTTTGAAAAGCTTATGTTCATATCTTTGCCCATTTTTTAATGGGGTTGTTTGGTTTTTCTTTGAACATTAGCAGCCTTCAAACTATACTACAAGGCTATAGTAACCAAAAAAACATACTATTAGCTCCCAAATAGAGACATACATCAATAGAAAAGAACAGAGAACCCGGATATAAAATGATCCACCACAGTCAACTGATCTTTGACAAAGTAGATAACATATATACAGTGGGGGGAAAAGAAGCCCTATTCAATAAATTGTGGTGGGAAAATGGATAGCCACATGCAGAAGAATAAAATAGGATCCATATCTCTCACTACGTGCAAAAATTAATTTAAGATGAATGAAAGACATAAATGTAAGAAATGAAACTATAAGAATTCTAGAAGAAAATGTAGGAGAAACTCTTCTAGATACCGGCCTAGGCAAAGAATTTCTGACTAAGACCCCAATGGCAATTACAGCAACAACAAAATAAAGAAATGGAACTTAATTAAATTAAAAGCTTCCTTGCAGCTAAGGAACTAATATACAGAGCAAACACACAACCTACAGAATGGGAGAAAATATTTGCAAACTATACTTCTGATAAAGAGTTAAATCTTTCTTTTTAGCTATATGACATGGTATGTTATTTTTTAACTATAGTTACCCTCTAGTGCTATAGAACACTAGACCTTATTCTTCCTATCTAGCTGTAATTTTTTATAATTTGACACAGAGTCTCACTTTGTTGTCCAGGTTAGAGTGCTGTGGTGTTAGCCTAGCTTGTGGCAACATAAAACTCCTGGCTTAAAGTGATCCTACTGACTCAGCTTCCCAAGTAGCTGGGGTTGCAGATGTGGGCCACAATGCCTGACTAGTTTTTCTATTTTTAGTAGAGTGAGGTCTTGTTTTTGCTACATTGGTTCCAAGCTCCTGAGCTCAAAGGATCCTCATACCTTGGCCTCCCAGAGTGCTAGGATTATAGGCATGAGCCACTACGCCTGGCCCTAGTTGTAATTTTGTATTATTTATTGAATCATTCTCTATGCTTCTCTTCTCTCCACCCTTCCTAGCCTCTAATAATGACTATTGTACTCCACTTCTACAGGGTCAACATTTTTAGCTGCCACCTATGAGTGAGAATATTTGGTTATATGGTTATTTATTTTTCTTTTCTTAGCTTATTTCACTTTAGTCAAAAGCTTTTATGGAGTTATTAAACAAAAATAAAAAGCACTTATCAAACATTAATTGAATCTTAAGAGGTTTTCAGGGATGTGGGGATGTGCAAGACGGACAACATGCTGTGGAAGGTTCTGTTTCCATCATGCTTTTAATGTTATTATTTTAGGAGGTTCTTCCAACTCTAAGACTGTTTTCTAGAGAGCAAAAGGAAAACTATTCCTGTTCAACAATATTTGTTTCTTTGTAACTTCTTCTGGAGTCATGAGTCATTTGACCTGAAACTGAGACTATGCTTGAAGCCCTTTGAGGGGACAAGGTGAAGAGGGTCTGCATTCTTTACCTCCTAGCTCTGAAGATCCAAATTATTTGGCTGCTGTTCCCTGGATTGTTTCCATTAGTTATTTGGGAATGTAAATGGAAGCCAATGGGAAAGTGATTACCAATGCTGGGAGCCATTTGAAGTCCAACCAGGTCCTTGGCTTTGTGTAAGAAAGAATTCAGAAGCGAACCAATAGTATGAAGTGAAAGGGAGCTTGAAATGGGCCTGGCTTCCTCCTCCTCCCTCCTCCCAGAGTCAACTCTGGGAGCGGCCCAGCCCGCCCCTTACTCTGGGCAAGTTCTCAGGCTGCCTGTCTCTTCCTCCTTCCCCCTCAGAGGTGATTCCAAGAACAAGATTCAGAACAAGGAAGAAAAGTCCCAAGTTTCACAAAAAACCTCCCAAGTTCCCAATGGATGAACAAAGGTGGGAGCCTGCCTACCTAAACTGTAACCATTGTTACTTGAGCTGTATCCATGACTACCCAAGCGGTAACTCCCCACCCTGAGCTAACCAGCCACATTTCGCTTCTATAGCATGCTTGCTCAAAAATTATATAAGGCAACCTGCCCTCTACTGGGATGGACTGACTCAGAGAAGCAGTCCCCTGCACAGATTCAATAAATCTTTGATTAATTGCACTTAAGTGGGATCCCAGTTATCTTCTCCGGTCACCCAGGTTATTACAGGCTTTACTCAGAAACTATCGAAAATCTACTCCACAGTCATAGCACAGGCAGTTTCTCCCTGTAAAAGAAAACCAGACCCCTGGTTCCTGTTGTCTTTCTTTATTGTAGCTTAAGCTTAATTAACAAAAGGAGAAATGTTCATGTTAGGGGCGGTGTTATCTTGGATCAGGGTAACAACCTCTATGCTTCCACCATCTTGGCTCTAACCAATTGGACCTTGACCTGTCTTCATCCTGTTTTTTTTTTTTGTTTTCTGCTTTAAAAAAACAAAACAAAACAAAGTTTCACTCTGTCCCTCTGGGTAGAGTGCTGTGGGCTCATCGTAGCTCACAGAAAGATCAAACTCACGGGCTCAAGCGATCCTCTACCTCAGCCTCCAGAGTAGCTGGGACTACAAGCACCTACCATTATGCCTGGCTATTTTTTCTATTTTTGATAGAGATGGGGTTTTGGCTCTTGCTGAGGCTGATCTTGAACTCTTGAGCTCAAGCAGTCCACCCACCTTGGCTCCAGGGTCATTTGAAACTTGGTTTTGAGACTTCCTGACTCAGTTAGGTAATGCTGCACCAATGCCTAAAGCAATGCCCAAAGCAGTATTTGCCAGTTCCCTGCTTCAACATGAAGAAATTTACTTCTTTTCATCAGGATTCCTTTAGTTCATCAGCTTTGAAAACCTAGTATAAGGTGAAGGTTTGCAGAAAGGTCGTTTTCTTACCTTCTCTGGCCCTTGTTTGGATTCAGAGTGCTCATTGTTTTTATTCTGATCATGGCCTTATGATTCAAATGGTGTGAAGAACCACAAATATGCCTACCTTAGAGACAAACATTTCCTTATATTTTTATGTATTAAAAATTTTTTTAGTGAAATATCAGAATTCAATTAAGTTTACTAGGAGATTTTTACAAACTATACAGATGTAGGAATAAGGGGAAACTTGCCCTTTACCCCTAAACTTCACTGAAAGATCAACTCACAATTAAGGCAGATTAGTAAGAGAAATGTTTATTTAGCAATACCATGTTGCAAGGGGTGAATCACATAGTGATTACCTAATATCCTAATGAAGTTTTGATCTTTTTATCCCTGTCTTTTTGGAGGGCAGGGGAAAAGTGGAGCATAGGTAATTCTGTTTATGGAGGACAAATGGATGGGGGAGACAGATTGACTTGGAAATGATTCTCTGTAAATTATGTTAACCCAAGAGACAGGTATTATGTTGAAATAATTTGGGCCAGATCTGTTAGCATTCTTGACCTTTTTTCCTATAATATACTGAGAAAACACGGAGAGGAAGAGAAGTTAGTTGCACCCTTTGATCTTTTGATCAGATCAATCTGGTTCATGCAGATAGAAGGAAAGCCCCTGGTCTCAAGTGTCCCTTAATTCAAAATATTCTTTATATCAAGGAATGACATATGGTGGTAAAATTTCATGAGTGTCTTCATTCCCTCTGTCTAGAACTTCACTAGAAGTTTTGATACAGGGATTTTCCTGCTAGGTCTCAGGAATCAAAGAATGAATTCACAGACTTCAGAGAATTTATTGAGAAGGAGGAAGGAAAATAAAACCTCTGGTACAGCAGAGAGGGTCCTGAGCAGGTTGCCACTTTTGGCTCTTTGTCCAGGGGTTTTTAAATCTTAAGTGTTCTCATGGTTATTGGTGGCACATTCTAGTTGGTTCTTTCAAATTAAAATGGCCTGTGGTTATTGGCTCTGTTTTCTCCGGTGGGCTTCCTTCACCCAGTTCTTTTGGAGGTCTTTCTTGCTGGTATGTCCTGCCCAGTGACAAATATTGACTAACGGCTGAATAGGTTGCATAGGAACTCTGTGGCAGTTATGAAACTTCCTGCTGGGGATTTTTCAGGCCTGTTGGCTGTGCCTAACCCCCTCCTCTAACCCTTCTTCTCCTGGACCCATTTCCCTGTCCCTCCCTAAAAACCTTCTGACTGCTATCAGTTTCATATATTAAAAGCTAAGTCAGTAGTTAAGCAAAAGACAGTTCTTCCTCCGTAGGGGTTTTTCTGTGTCTAGTTGATTCACCAAGAGGAGAAGCAACATTATTTCTCTTCTGTTTGCGGATGACCCATCTCCTGGACAGTTCCCCCAGGCACTTACCCAGCAGAAACAAAAATGAATTCAGGTTCCTTTCCATGTTCTAGATGTTGGCATAACTAGCAATTAGATTGATTAATTAGTGTGACCAGGGTTTGAAAGATTGAGTGTATAGAAGATGATGGGTCTTAAAAATTTTTATTAGAACAGTAAGGGTTAGTAAGAGCAAGACATAGTTTGAGTCATAGTGGAAGATTAAAAAGGGAGAATGGGATAGGGTGAGGCAATCTTCACTCATCGTCCAACATACAATCCTTCAAGGGAAAGGCTCAAAGGAAGCATTTTTAGAAGGACCACTGGGGGCTGGGTGCCTGTAGCACAGTGGTTAGAGCATCAGCCACATACACCAAGGCTGGCAGGTTCGAACTTGGCCCAGGTCAGCTAAACAAAAATGACAACTGCAACAAAAAATAGCTGGGTGTGTGGCGGGCACCTGTAGTCCCAGCTAATTGGGAGGCAGAGGCAAGAGAATCGCTTAAGCCCAAGAGTTTAAAGTTGCTGTGAGCTGTGACGCAACAGCACTCTACTGAGGGCAAGCTAGTGAAACTCTGTCTCAAAAAAGAAAAGGACCATTGGGTGTGATTTAAAAGACAAAGGAATTTATAGATGAAAAATGGGGAGTCTTAATGTATAATGTTGGGAAAAAGCTGTCTACTTTGTGATGATGTTTGCTTCAGGGGCCTGGGAACTGCCTCTGGAAATTCTTACTTTCAAGTTACCTATAGGGGTTGTCCTCCACTTGTCTCAGTGTATTTTGGCATGGCTCGCATGAATCCAGGAGGATTTTTCTTTAATTTACTTTTGCAATATAGTTTGACAATAGTACTTTACAATGGCCTTCTAAGAGAGGTGATGGTGTATGTCTTCTTCTAAAACTTTGATGTGTATATGATCTGTTGGTCAAACAATATGACAAAGCCTGTCAGTTGGTGGAGAGCATGCTCTCGTCACCTGTTGATGACATGCTCCAAGCATAGGAAGTTCTTCACCTAAACCCCCATAGTGTTCAATTCAGAAATGGAAGGCTTAGAGGTGTCAGTAGGCATGGGGTGACAGAACACTATTTCAAAAGGGATTAAACCATGTCTCTTAATTGGAGCATTCTGGATTTTTGTAAGGGCCATTTAAGTCCTGTGCCTTAATAGACTTTTCTCAAAGTCCTTTTTATTTTTAGATTTTTATTTTTCACTTGCCCTGAGGATTGGGGATGATGTGAGGTATGAAATTTTAATGAGTGCCCCAGAGACTTTTTAAGCAAGTGGTAATAAATGAATACCTTGATCTGACTCAATCCTTAAAGGAATGTGCCATGTGATGGGAGATAAGTGCAAATCAAAAAGTTAAAAGAAAAGGGGTCACAGGGAGTCTCTTTGGCCCAATATACAATCTATCTGATATTATAGGTCTTTTGGCAATAGGAGTCAGCAAAAATTAAGCAATGAGATTTTCAAGTTGTGCCAACAGCATATTTGGATTCTATGTAAATAGTGGCAGCTTTTCCTTTTGCCAATGTGCAAGTTCTAGTGAGGGCTATAACAAGATTGAGTCAAAGCACTTTGGGGTGAGCTTTTGAGTGTCCTATGCCCACTGGAATCCAGACGTAGAGGCTTTATGGCTTCAATTTAGCTAGAGTTTCTAAAAGAATGAGTTTAAGAAAGCACTGTGTTTACAAAACAAAAGATTGTCAATATACCAAATTAGTACTGAACAAGAGTGGATCTCTGGGTAAAGACTATAGAGTCCAAATCAGCTTAGAGAATGAAAGAACACTGAAGAAGATTCACAGCATCTCTGAAGTATTCAGGTTTATTTTAGCTAATAAAAACTAATTGTGAATTCAACAGAATTGAAAAGGAAGTTGAGTAGAGGTCCATACTGTCTTCTTAAAGTTACATGAATTTTAAGAGTTAGATTTTAATCTTCTTAATAAAATATTTAAGTGCTTATTATTTTAAGCTAACTAATTAGAGTTCTTTTAAAATAATTTGGTAGTAAAATACCACACGCAAATGACATAGACACATAGATATATAGTCATATGGAGAAAAGCAGTTCTAACAGCTATTATATAAAGAATTTTTATTTGTTGACTATTATTATTCTTTTATTCAGACTGTCAATTCTGTAATTGCCTATTTTACTGTTTTAAGCAATTAGCTAGGCAACAATTTACTATTAGTAAGATTTTGCCATTTCTGTGACCATTTGCTGCTTTAAGGGTCTAATAATTATACATTGTAGGTAGGCATGGGTGGAAAGTTGTTCTTCAGAAATTAAAGATCTTGTTTTCACTTCAAATCTGGGTAAAAACAGAATCTTTTTGGCTGTCAAATCTCTATGATTAACTTAGGCAATGATTTTGTTTGTTTTCTTTATTCAAGTACACAAGAAAAAGTAACAAAGGGATAGAACACAGAAATCTCTGTGAATTCCTGAAACCTAGAGTTTGTACATTCTGTAGTACTGCTATTTACTGTTAGTTTGTGTCTGACTCAGTTAGACATTTGAGACCTCTGACTTGATCTAAGCTAATTATTAGATCCAATCTGATTCCATACCTAGTTCAGTTTCTGTTGCAACTTCTGAACCTAGTTAGGATCAAAAATTTGCTCCTAGGGCAGCGCCTGTGGCCTAGTTGGTAAGGTTATGGCCCCATATACAGAGGGTGGCAGGTTCAAACCTGGCCCTGGCCAAACTGCAACAAAAAAATAGCTGGGCATTGTGGCGGGTGCCTGTAGTCCCAGCTATTCGGGAAGCTGAGGCAAGAGAATTGCCTAAGCCCGGGAGCTGGAGGTTGCTGTGAGCTGTGATGCCGTAGCACTCTACCGAAGGTGATAAAGTGAGACTCTGTCTCTACAACAAAACAAAACAAAACAAAACAATTGTTCCAACTCAGAGATCTGGAAATGCAAATCTGTGGCACTTGGGAATCTGAGAGAGAACTTAACCACTTAACAAGAGAGCAAAGGAGGACAGGTCCAGCAGGTGCTTTGCTTGGATTCTACTTACTCCTGGGGGGTCCCTGGAAGCTTTATCTCAAAACATGGTTTTGATAAAAATTAAATTTAACAGAGTTTAATTGAATAAAGAGCAATTCACAAATTGGGCGGTTAAGCTAGAGGAGGTTCAGGCAGACTTCAAAGCTATAGGATGGATGAAGAAGATTTATGGACAGAAAAAGAAAGTGACTACAAAATATAGAAACAGCTGGATTGGTTACAGTTCAGTACTTGTCTTACTTAAATATAGTTTGTTGGTCACTTTTGATTGGACAAAACACTGTGATTGGCAAAGGACGAAGGAGTAGAAAGGAGTGAAGATGAATGGAGCAAACTTTAGCTAGGATAAAGAGCTGGTATTTCTGCCTTAACTAAAGTATCCTTTTAAGTGAAACCAAGAAGCCTTAACCATCATTGTAACTTAATCAAAAAACAACAGGTGCATTTAAAGAGGTGTAGAACAGTTTCTACAAGATCTAAAAAAGCCACAAAAGCAACTCCAAGAAAGAAAAGACTCAATATAAATGTGTAATGCACATTTTTTTTCTAGCCATATTTTTTAAGGTCTCAGTTTTTTAGCTGACCATTGATATGTAAATATTTAAAAGCCATCTATGTCTTTACAAAATACATGAGCACAAAAGCTATGCACAGGAGGGGAGGAAAGGAAGAGGGGATGAATGGAGGGAGGGTGATTGGTGGGGTCACCTGTATGGTTTATCTTACAAGGGTACAAGTGAATCTTTCTAAAAGTAGAATATAAATGTCTTAACATAATAACTAAGAAAATAACATGAAAGCTAACCTTTTGTCATTAGATTAACCAGTTTGAGGAAAATATTTCAAATTGTATATGAAAACACCACACTGTACCCCATGATTGCATTAATGTACATAGCTATGATTTAATTAAAAAAAAATTGTGCACAGAAGGGAAGGGACACAATGAATGGCCAACGTTATGCAGCTATCAAAACCTGAACTGCCCAGGAATCAAACCTAGGCTGTTGAGATGAAAGCACAGAACATTAACCATGAGTCTGCAAGGCAAATTGGCCTCTGTCATTATTCCTGCAAGGACAGTGTTCAAAAGATTTTATGTTTGTTTTAGGTCAGATATTTGCTCTTCAATTTTGTCAAAAGAATTTTTAAGGCTAGCCACATTATTTGTCTTTCTTTGAATCTAATTTCTCTATTAATATGAATAAGGCAATTATTTTCAAAGAGATCTCTAAATCTTTATTTTTAAGAGAATTTAGAAGTATTTTAATTTAAAGAATCCATCTTTTGGCACTAATCTCAATGGTATATTTATTCCAAATGCAACTCAATCCAGTGACTGTTTATAGAAAGCCCAGGTGATAATTTTCCAGGGTTAGCCTAGAGAGGGCATAGAGAAGGCAGTTTAATCATAGAAAACCCAGGTGCTAATTTCACAGGTGTGGCTTAGAGACAGAAAAGACAGTTTCCAAGATTTCCAAAAAATTCACCCTCAGAAATAGGTAAGATATAAGACACTTTAAGACTTCCTGTAGAGCTTGTCATGTTTAGTACAAAGAGTATGCTGCTTAGAACAATAGGTGTCTCAGACTCCCAGTCTTTTCAGACTGGCTACCCGAAATGTTCACCCCAAAACACACACACCAGATGGCAGAGACTGAGGAGAGAATTTTCATTCAGTCACAAGACAAGCTCAGGGACAAACAACAGGCAAGGGGGAAACCTCATTCAGATTTTGTTTTAGGGACACCAGACTAGCCAGGACCATGTACCTGACTATTCTGCAGGGCCAGCTCGAATGGCAGCCTCATGGGGTTCTAGGCCCATGTTGTACCCTATGGTAACTCGCTTTATGACAAAAACAACACAGAAAGACAATTGGCAAAAGAAAAACAACAAGCAATAACAACAATAAAAGCTATTTTTGAGAGGAGATGGGATCACACAATATAAATATTTATATGTAACACAGTACCAAAAATAATACCAATACTAGAGTCACCCAGAAGTCTAGTCACCCACAAAAACTTTCCTCTCATTAATCTTAAATGTAGAAGTGAAAATGATCAGTTAGCATCTGCTCAACCAGGGCCCGCAGAGACTCTTAGAAAAACTGGGAGTCTGACTGGTAAGTAAAGTATCTTATTATGGTATTGGCTGGTAAAATCTCCAATTTTCTTCACCGTGGCTTTCAGGAGAGCTCAGCAGCTCTCTGTAGGGGTAAAGGGAGACTTGCTCATTTCCTGAAAGTTCAGTGAAAGATCAACTCCCAATTATGGCAGATTAATAAAAGAATGTTTTATTTACTAGTACCACGTGCGTGAGATCAATTACATATCCCTGTGATATGTGATTACCCACTATTCCCCTTAATTTTAGATATTTTTATCTCTGTCCTTTTGGAGGAGAGGGGAAATGGGGACTATAGGTAATTCTGTTTAGGGATGACAAATGGTGTTAGGGAGGACAGATGGATGGGGAGACATATTGACTTGGAAATGATTATCTTTATAAATTATATTAACCTGACAGACAGGTATTTTTTTAAATTGGGCTAGGCCTGCTATCATTCTTGATTTTCTTTCCTGTAATATATTGAGATAACAGGGAGAGGAAGCAAAATCAGTTGCCCCCTTTAATCTTTGGATCGGGTTAGCCTGGTTTATGTAGATAGAGGGAAAGGGATAGAGGTTTATGTAGATCAGGGATTTCCTGATCTCCAATGGCATTTAATTTAAAATATTCTTTATATGAAGGAGTTATATTTTGGAGTGAAATTTCCTTTGCTCCTTCATAGCATCTCACTCTGTTGCCTGAACTAGAGTGTAAAATGGTGTCATCATAGCTCACTGCAGCCTCAAACTCCTGGGATCAAGCATTCCTCCTACCCCAGCCTCCAAAGTAGCTGGGACTCCAGGTGCATCTGGCTGCATTTTCTATTTTTTTGCAGAGATGGGATCTCACTATGTTACTCAGGCTTGAATGCCTGGCCTGAAGTGATTCTCCTGCCTCAACCTCTCAAGTGCTAGGATTATAGGCATGAGCCACATTGGCTGGCCTAAATACTATATATACATTTTAATATTTCTTTTTTTAAAACTAGTCTTTCCTTAAATCATTAATGGCTTTTAATCAAATTTGACCAGGCCCACATACTTGATTAAAATGGTACTTTTTACTATCATAAGCTTTCTTCCAGGAGCCAGTTGTTCTCAGACTTGTATAAAACAATGGGCTTAAAATACCAGACTTTTGTCAGTCAATTTTTCCTTAGCATGGACAGGGAACTGCCAAATTATCAGGGAAGAAGAGCGTGATGGTTAAATGAAAAGAAACTTACTTGTTTTCTATTTCCCACATTTGCTTGATAATATTTCTTCTTTTTTGTTTTGTTTTTTTGCAGTTTTTGGCCGGGGCTGGTCAAAAACTGCAACCCGCTACCTCCAGCTTATGGGGCCGGCACTTTACTCCTTTGAGTCACAAGTGCCACCCTTGATAATATTTCTTGAATTGATGGTCTCTATTCTGGTTGACTCTCTGGTTTATTCTTTCCTAGAACAGACTGCATCTAAATATTGCTATGCTTGGGAATATGAACTTTCTTTTTTAATTTTAAGACAAGTTCTCCCTTTGTTGCCCAGAAAAGCACCGTGTTGTCATCATAGCTCACTGCAACCTCACACTCCTTGGCTCAGGAAATCCTTCTGTCTCAGCTTTCCAAGTAGCTGGCACTACAGACAAATGCCGTGGTCCCGGGATGATTTTTCTATTTTTGGTAGAGACAGGGTTTTGTTCTTGCTCAGACTGCTCTCAAACTCTTCACCTCAAGATGTTACCAGATGAAGAGGTTCGGCCACCTGTCACTGTCAGTCAAATGCAGACATGGGAATTAGGTCCAAAAAGCTTTATTGCCCCCCCCCCCCCATCTATCTGTCCTCCCTAATACCATTTGTCATCCCATTATTATCAGAAGGCCTGCCGTTCTAGAGAACAGCAAGAGTAGCCTCTCAATTCTATTCTGCCTCAGTTATATTTCTACTAATTTTTCTAATGAAATACAAGGAAACAAACCTAGAAAATTTTAACTTTATCTGACAGAAAACAACATCAAAGTAGCCTGCACTCTAACAGCGTAACATGTTCAAATAATGTAAAAGTAACCTTCACTCTAACAATATAGTAATAAAAGTAACCTTTACCATAACAAAATATCTAAAAGAATCATTAAGAAAACAACAGCAAAGTAACTTTTGCTTGAGCAATACACCTATACTAATTGTCTATGTGTGACGACTTCCCCCAAAGTCTCTTTGAGATAAACATTCTCATAGTCATGATGAAACCTTAATCAGACAACCATGGAAGGTATGTGGGGAACACTAAGCAGACTAGGTCAGCTCAGTTTAGCTTCTCAGACCACATCCTGTAGGCTGCTTTTCTGGCTTCAAAGGGATCTCTGCCCACCTGGGCCTCCCAGAATACTAGGCTTACAGGTGTGAGCCACCCTGCCTGGACAGGGATCATGAACTTTCTATGAATGTTTTTACATTTAAGGGTTAATAAATTTTCCTCAAAACTTCAGAGGTGGAAAAGATTTTCCTTAAGAAATTAAAAAGTCAACTTGTAGTTTCTGGCCCAAACCTGCACATTGGCTGAACTATCAGTGCAGTTATTCTGTAGAAATTTGTAGCAGCCAGCAATAATTTTGATTTTTCTCTGTTAAAATGACTTTCTCTGAGACATTATATATTTTAAAATAAGAATCAGTATCTAGAAAAATAGTTTAGAATATGAAGTGGATGTTTTTAGGTGTATTTGATTTGATTTTATCATCTATTCACATATTTTAGTAATTTGTTTTTAAGCCAGAAAGAATTGAGACAGGGAGAAATGAAGTTCTTATACACAAACTCTTCAACTCTTGAAATGGTGATTGATTTATTTTTATGCATTTCATTTAAAAAATGGAAATAATGAAGATTCTAATTATGAAGAGAAGTTGTTTCAGGACTGTTCAGGTTCTGGGACTCTTGTTCAGATAGGGCTCTTCACTAGGGCTCTTTCATGGCCCTTCTTATTGTTGTTTCAAGTCATCTAGCATTTTCTGCTTTCTGATATTTGCCCATGCATCAGGGATTTTACCTGTTCCTTCAAATTTTTTCTGATATTTTTCCTCTAGCTTTGATCTGAAGTGAGAGACAAACCATTTCCAATATGGGTGAGTGGATAAATCTGTGGTAATTTTCCATTCGGCATAATCTCCTCCTGCCTGCCGATAATCCTTATACAGCCTTTTCTCACCATTCTTCAAAATTATTGCATTGTTGCTTTCTATAGAACTGGTACAGCAATCAATGACAAAGTGGCCTGTTGTATCCTTATACCATCCATTGACAGCCTGAGGACGGTGGAATGGAACAATGTGGTCTCCGTCATGGTAAGGAATAGTGTTTGTACAAATTGCTCTACAGAAAGGACACTGTTTCAAGCAGCCACAGAGCTGTTCATAGAGGGTTTTCTCAATATTAGGAACTATTGTTTCCACAGGCATACTTGAGCAGTGTTGTTCTACTCCCTTCATTGCAGGATCCAGAGCAGTACTCATGGCTTCTTTGAGAAACTCCATATCTTTTATCTTTTGGTGTTCAATGTTTTTCAAGTCTTTTCGTGGAAAGATCAAGTTGCTTCCCAGGGAATCACAGAACAAATCTAGCCACTCAGACACAGTGCTATTTTTATCTTTAGCTACTGCAGTCGCTTCACAAATGGAAGACAGGATGAGATTCTTGATGTTGTCTAAATTCATTTTTAAAAAAGTCTCTATTTTTTTACTTCCTCTGTCTGAACAATATCTCTTAGTCTGATTTTCAATGTAGCTCCTAAAAAATGATTGTGGCTTATGAATGTATTCCCAGTAATTATCAAAGTTCTCTTCTTCTGCCAGAGAGATGAGAATGTGTTTCTCCAGGTTTGCCTTGTTTCCATTGAAGGCAGAGCAAGTAGTTCGCATGTCCCCAGCAATATTAGTGGTCAGGTTTTTCTGTATGGTGGTGGTGATGGCAGGGGTGAGCTTCTGCCACAGAAAATCAACAAATGTTTTGATGGAGGTTGCTCCTTGGCAGGAGATCTTAAAACTCATGAAGAAATCAGCTTTCTTGCTTTCCAGGTAATATACAGGATCATTCGCTGTCTTAAATACCCTATGCATTTCCTTAAAATTCTCTGATGCTTTTTGGAATAACCACCAAGATAAGTCAAAGAGATATTTATTTGTAAATGTGTAAATTTCCTCTGTAGGTGCAGATTTCACTTCCTCTTCTATAATTCTCAAAATTTCATGGAAATGAACTGGACTGTAATCACACTGTTGCTTACAAATGTTGTTAATAGTTGCATGAAATCTCGAAACAATGTTATCAGTAGTCATCTTAATGGATTCTTTATCACAGACCTCTAATGTTCCATAGTTCTTATTCACTGTTACATGTTCATCATAATTAATTTGAAACTTATTTCCAGAATTTGTTTTCGGTATGTCCACCATATTTAACTTCTTTTGGAAATGCTCCAAAAGGATGCATTCAGAATCCACATCAATGTCAGGCTCTGTGACTTGAGGTAGATTTGAGGATACATCATAGACCCATTTTTTCCAAAGCTGATTAAACTTCTCATGTAATTCTTCCTCACTAAATTCTGTACCATTTACAGTTAAAGCCCATTTTTGGCTCTTTTCTAATAACTGATTTTCATAACCTGTCTTTTTCTTATCCAGCCATTCTTGACCTTTTTTAAAGCTAATAAGTTCATTGGCTTTTCTTTTACTGTCTGAAATAAGATCCTCTTTAAGTTTTCTTAGCTTATTTTCAAAATTTGCTTTCCATTGAACCAATATTTCACGATCTGTGTTTTCATTAAAATATTTTTCAAGTTCTTGCTTAATAGCTTCATATTTTTCTGTAACTGGTGCCTCAAGTGTGCTTGTATTGAGTTCCTGAATTTTCCCATTCTGAATCTGGTTGATCAACTGGTTCTGCAAGCCCAGCATGTGACTCCTGAGCTCCCAGGTCCAGTGGTTATACATGGTTTCCAGTTTGCTCATGGCCATGACTTCTTGGGTGTTCCTAAAACTGAAAATAAAGTTCTCATTTAGAAGGGCTCTCCACAAGTCTTGAACTCGGAATTTTACATCTGATATTTTCATGATATTTCTCCTGGATTCCTGCTGAGCAATCTGAAGAATTCTGCTTTTCAGTTCCTGCACGTTGTGGCTATAGTGAGGATTGGGAGAGGCCATTGGGGGATTCCCATCCCAGAGGTGAGCAAAGTAGTAGACGTGACTATTGACATCAAACTTTATGACATCACTGAAGCAGGTTACATCTGGGCACTGTTCTTGTTTAGCAGCGATAGCTGCAGATTCATCTAGTCTGTGCTCTAGCCACCTTCGTCCTTCCATAATTTGATCTTTAGCTGTAACTTCTTCCACATTCTGGTGGACAAAGAGGCAACTTGGGAAGATTTTTACTTGTTTCATCCTCAGAAAGGCTTGGACAACTATTTGTAGGGTATCCTGCATCTCTGCTGGATTCTCCCCAAAAATATTGATCAGAGTCAAGTTTGCAAGTCCTATGACAAAGGTTGCCAACTCATTGTCCCAATTTTGGGTTTTGTTGCTGAATTCCAGGGATCGAAGTCCTTCTGTGTCCACAACTAGCATAAAATCAAACCCAAGTTCCTCTGTGAATGTCTTCTCCACCTTGAGGAGCTGCATGTAGGCCCCCTTGGTACACCTGCCTGCACCCACAGTGAACTGCAACCCAAAAAGTGCATTGAGCAGGGTGGACTTCCCTGAGCTCTGTAGGCCAACAATAGAGAGAACAAACACACGTTTGTCTCCAAGTTGCTCAGAGACTTTGTCAAAAACAGCTGCTATCCACTTCAAGGGCACATATGAAGCATCTCCATCCATTAGCTCAAGAGGAATACCAGATATCATTAGGTCTGCAGCAATTAGTGGAATGGAGAGAAAAATAGGATCTTTTGCAGAGAAAGCTTCTTCTAGAGCTTCATAAATTTGGCCAACTTCTCTGAGAAGGTGTCCAATTCCCAAGGTAGAGTCACTAAACTCTGTGGAGATGGCGTCTATTTCATGTTGCCAATATTGCAGAGAGTTCCTTCTAGGTGCCTCTTTCTTTTCTGTTGGAACTGGTGACCACAAAGATCTTTGTTTCTCAGGCAGATTTTCCAAGTGCCCTGCAGTCAGATTATCTAAAAACACACTCAGCCACTGCAAGAAATAGAGTTTGGTGTGAGTTTCTGAGTGTTCACAGAGAATTTGAAGGAAAGATTGCATTAAATCATTGAGAGGAAAGGCTCTACTCAGCTGTTGATACCGTATTATTTGCTTGTCTGTCTCAATCTCACTCCTATGTTGTTCAATACTTCGATTTCCCTTTTCTCTCAGGTGATACAGTTCTTTGTCCTTCTTACACCAGAGGTGCCACAGTTGCCCCTGAAGGGGGAGTAAGTTTACCTTCATCTGAGATAAATTCATCTCTCCCATATGGGACACCAGAAACTGTGCTTTTTCTTTGGCTTCCTTACACTCTGTCTGGCATTCATCAATAAGGAATCCTTGTCTGTGAGCAATCTGGGAACAGTCCTGTAAGCTGAGAGCCCTGCCTGAGAGCTCTAGCAAACGTCTGATCGTAGTTGTGAGCTCTTCTGTTAATTCTGCTTTATTTCTATTCCTGATGCCAATTTTCACTTTTTGGCCAGAATTATTGGCCATGGTTTTTTCTTTGTCATCAAGCAAGCAGATCAAAGGTCTTGATGAGCGGCACAGGTCATAGACAATCTTTCGGTTTTCCTTATTGAGATCAGAAGATGACATGAGGACCACAATGAGAGAAGAGACCTCCTTCAGGAAGGTGAGCTGCTGCTCATGTTCCTTTGCATCTCCACGAAGATTGGTGAAGGTCACACAGTTGTCAAACCTGTCCTCTTCTCCCCCCCCAGGACAGAACCAACAGATTTCTACTACACCCCTCATCAAGAGACAGTCTTTGCTGCTTCCTCTGCAGTGTCGGTGAAAAAACACATCATGTTTATGTTTACTGAGAAGACAGTTCATGATTTGAGATTTGGAAGCCAAGAGGCCATTTCCAACTCTAATAAAGGACACAATAGGGGTAGAGACATGGCACATCTGCTGATTTTTGTAACTGTTCTTCTTCCCTTGTTGCCAACTTTTCCTAATTTGTCTGAGAGACCAGAGAGAAAATTCAATTTGAGCAGTGCAAGGATTAGGCACCACAAGGGGAAGGGCAAACTGACAAAGGGAAAGTTTGTCCAAAATATACTGTCGGGCAAAATCATCTGCACAGTGAAATATTGCCATTTGGATATCCATTGGGTGAATGTGGGGTCTAGGTGTGGTGGCTGAAGGCTTAATGGCACTATCACAGTCTTCAGGAAAGTCTTCATATGGATCGAACCCCTCATGTTCCTGATTTGAGGCACTTGAATAGACTTGTTGTTCTGTGTTTCTATCATCTTTGAAAACCAGGTACCTGAGCTTATAATCTAGCATCAGTAGCTTCTGCAGGAAGTAGAAGGGAAGGTCCTGTTCAGAGCTAGGCTGGGTGTTGTACACAGAAGTCTTGTAGATCAGATGGAAGTTAGCTTTGCTCATCTTTTTTGGGTAATAATGTTCTAGACCTAGACGCTGGAGTAATTCCAGGAAGGCTCCATTTTCCATCACCTCTGATTTGTTATTTTTATTTTCATGTGTTTTATGGGGCTGTTTCTTTCCCTGGAAAAGACTCTGTAATTGTTTTCGCACTTCATCTATTTGCAAGAACGAGATGGTGGCTTCAAAATCTCCATCAATGAGCAATTTTAAATCTTTCTCTAGGTTTCCCCAATTACAATCTGCTCCATGTTTGGTGAGAACATGTGCAACTTCTTTAGTAATTGACTTTCTCAGGTGGCATCTTGTTAATGCCATACGCTGTGTTTTCTCTTTTGGAGAAATAGCTGTGTCTCCAGCTGTGGCTGTCAGGCCTGTGAGTACCACGAATGCCTGAGCCCTATAGCTGCAAATATTTCTGAGCTCCTGATATTTAGTTTGTGCAGTTTGCATTTCATTTATTAGGAAGTTCACCTTATCACTCCCCAAGGGATACTGGAAAGTTTTGTTTTCCTCATCATACCCTACACCAGTTGCAATGGAAAGTATCAAAAGCTGTATGTCTGATTGCTCTGTTTCTTGGAGGCATTTTAAGAAACAGCTGAGAGCCATGGTGACCTCATTGGTGGCCTTTCTTTGAGAGTTCAGTATTTCTTGGGATGCTGATTTGACCTTTGCTTCCATGAGGTCATTGTGGATTTTTCTTAAGACTTTCATTAATTCAGAAAATTGGGAAATGTTGAGATGTTCTTCCTCTGACTCTGAATGGAAGATCCACTGCATGATGGAGTGAGCCTGAGGAAAGTTTGCTACTCTGTAGATGTGAGGATCCAGAAGGCTGCGCAACTGAGATTTAATATATGCAGTTTTATGATTGGAAGTCTTTTTGCAAATGTCGACAGTATTTACCAGAAAATTCTGCAGATCCCAATCTGTGAGGCATATGTTAATCCAAGAATCATAACTTTCTGTTTGATCACTCAATTTTTGCTTGAAATTCATCAACTTTTGAAGCTGTTCTTCACGATCAGGTATCTCCCAAGATTTCTCATCCTGTAAAAAAGCCCTCGCCTTTTCCCAATCATTTTGTAATTTTTCTTCGTCCTGTATGTGGGCAGGAGGTCTAGTTAGATCAGTGTAGCAGGCTTCCAGGTACTTGGCCACCTGAATAGGATCCTTAAAATCATTTCTGTGGCTAAACGGGAGGATTTCCCAAATGGGTTCTAGCTGAATTTCCCGGTCAATGATATACCAGGTTCTATTGCTGGCAATGAGACCAGCTCTCCACTGGACAAGGCCATTTGCTTCTGGTGGGCCACCTGTCTGGGCTGCACATAATTGGACTTTGGCTTGGAGATTTTTGGAAGTGTTTTTTTGAGAGGTTGTTTTTGAATCAGAGTTTGACACATTCATACCTGCAGAAGCTTCCACCACCCCGTTATTGTGGCTGCCGCTTATGAACATATCTAGGGCCTTTGCTGACTGCTCTTTTACTTCTTCCAGCTGTTCTCTCTGGAAACCCTCTGAAATGGCCTTCCACCAGTAGATGCCCCCCAGGTGCAGAGGGCCTTGGTTAGCATGAGAGCCAAATCTGTGGAAGAAGGCTTTAGTCTTTTGTCTTAGTGAGGAGGATCTTCCAGGGTCTGTTGTCTGATCCAGAAGGTCTTCAATGTATTTTAATTCTTGGAGAGCAGCCTCGGATAACTGGAGCTGATCCTTGGAGAAATGGAAGGAGGCCAGGGGGATGTAGCTGAACTTGGTTGAGCAGAAATAAGATTTCTCACAATGTGTTTGTTGAGTTTTCATGGATTCTGAATGTTTGCTGTGACCCAAAACAGCTTCTAGACTAAATCCCCAACCTCCACCCTTGGCTGCAGCAGTTGCACTGAATCCCAGTTTCTCTATTGTCTGGGTGAACATGAATTCTTCTTGAGAAGATCTAAATTCTACTGTTTCCATCCGTGTGCCCTGCTGAGGGCCACAGAGGGAGAAGTCTTTGGGGACTTTGAGTAGCTCCTCTCTCTTCTGTATCAAGTTCCTTTGGTGGGTGGTTTTGTAAATTCCCTGGAGGGCCAAACCTCCAGATACCCATCTTAGCAGATCTTTATCTGGGAGATTTTGATGCTGGGATAGAGCCATGTCTCTGAGTTGTAGTTGATTCTGCATATCGTGTATGACTTCCCTTAGGGGCTTTTCAGAAGATGGCCCGCACTTCTCAGGGATATTTGTTGCTTGCCTCAGTTCTGCTTCTTTTTTCTTTACTGCCTCTGCCTCTTGTTGCTTTCCTTGTGAAATCAAGTTCTTCATGTCCTTCAGTGCATTTTCTGCCTGCTTCTGATTTTCCTTTGCTATCTCTATCCGAGACTTCTGTAACTCTGACTCACTATTTGACAGGTTCAGAAGCTTTTCCAGGGCCTTTTTCTCCCATGAATGTCGTGCCTGAGTTTTCAACTTCTGGAGGTCTTTTTCTTCTAGGTGTTGTAAGGCCTGGGCACAGGTCACATCCAGGTCTTTCTGCAGCTTCGAAAGCCAGAAATCAACACTCAGACCTACTTTTTCCAGCATCTCTTGTAGATCTGGCTTCTTTTTGTCCTTGAGCACAGGCTTATCTGGGGTGTCTCCTGCTGTCGCCATTACTGTGTGAAAAATAGACACTCAATTAGCCTGATTTTGTTGTCCTTAGGAAGTGTTAGCCAAGTGTTTAGAAGGGTCAGTAGACTAATAATGCAAGGGTTCAAGTCTTTTTCATCCCCTTCTTCCATTGCTCCAACATATAATCTTTGCTAATACTTTTTTGTGTATGTGTGTGAAGACATCATCATGGCTGTTCTCAACATAGATTTCCTTCCTAATTGCCAGGATGAGTTGCAACTTCATAGCCTGAATGGGCACTTCCTGTTACGCATAATTAGTTGCATGGAAAGTACTAAACTGAGAGATGGAATTCAAAAATATACATTAGTTTGATAGCTTGATACTTATTATTATTTTTTTTTAACTTTTCTTTCTGAGATTTTGCTGGTTCCCTGGAAACTCTTTTCTTTTTTATTTGCATTTTTAAAAATATTTACCATTATTCTGTATTTTTAAGGTCAATGTAGAGAATTAAAGTTAACATTGCAACATAAAATGTGAAATACATAGAAATAATTCTTCAAAAATATATAGTATTTCTACATGGAAAACTTCTCGTTATTATTAAAAATATAAAAAGACATGTCTGAATATATTGCAAAATTGTTATTACTGATATTTTTATTTGTTTAGGTATACCTTCTGTTGTAACTTAAGTTATTGTCTTTCTAGGGATATCAATATTCCACATAGCAAATTCAGTTTGCTCTGAGGGTTCAGAAGGATTATAGCAAAAAGCTGGGCCACTGGGGGGCGCACATATCTGATAATGGCTGTTATTATATATGCAAGTACCTTCAGGCTTTCCTGCATATTAGAAAATATACAGTAATTATATGATATAATTAGGAAATATACGGTAATAAAAGTAAACCAAGAACACAATTTTAACAGTTTGTCTAGTTGGTTTACCTTTGGGATACATTTTTCATAACCTTCATCAAGTCTTACACCTAAGATTAAAAAGGGAATGTGAAAAGTCTGAAGCAAAAAATCAGTAATCAGTCCCACGCTGCTGCTTGATGCTTAACCTGGGTTATGCTTCTCACTCACATCTAACTGATCATGTTCCTTTGTTAATATCCTCTTTCTATTATATGAATATGGTGATGCCATCTACATCTGTGTCTACAGACACAAAAGCTCTATATCAATGCTTTATCAATGTTATGTTTTCCCCTAACCACCTTTAGGACATGTCTTTCCATAGCAGGTGAGATGAGATTTCACACCTTTCAACTTTGTATATTAAGTTTCCCTTCCTCCTATAATTTCTGTCCTACTAAATTGTGTAACCATACTTCTACGTCAATAGGTTTCCTACTCATCCTTCTTCTTCCTAATGTGAATTTGGTACATCATGTCTTTTCAATTTATCCTCTTAAATTTCTCTTTAATTTCATTCCCTAACCAGCTCTCCCTTCAATTTTGCTTTCATTATATCTTGTGGATTCATTTAATATCATCCTATTTGCTGTGGTTTGATTGCTTGTCCCCTTCAATATTCACATTGAAATTGAGTTAGTACAGTGACAGGATTAAAAAATGGGATCAAACCAGCTCTTCAGGATATCCTCAGGCCCATTCTCCATAATGACCAGCACAATGCTCTACCACCAAAATAAACTCACTCTGAAATTCTTGACCAAAACCCAATCTCCACAGTGGTAAAAAGATTCAAAATGTCCACTGGACTTTTGAAAAACTTGACACCCAATATACTACCAGGCCTATCAATACTCTCAAGTAATGTGAACAGCTTAAACTGTCCTCTTAAGAGGCACAGGTTGGCTGACTGGATACAAAAACTCAGGCCAGGCATCTACTGCATACAAGAATCTCATCTTACCTTAAATGATAAATATAGACTCAGGGTGAAGGGATGGGCATCTGTAATCCAGGCAAATGGAAATCAGAAAAAAGCAGGGGTGGCAATTTTATTCAGAGATACACTAGGCTTTAAACCAACAAAAGTAAGGCAATACAAGGATGGTCACTTCATATTTGTTAAAGGAAATACTCAACATGATGAGATGTCAATTATTAACCTTTATGCACTCAACCAGAATATAAGGGAGACTGTAACAGACATGAGCAATTTAATATCTTACAACACCATAATAGTTGGAAATTTTAACACACCTTTGGCAGTGTTAGATAGATCTTCCAAGAAGAAACTAAGCAAAGAAATTCTGGATTTAAACTTCACCATACAACAATCAAATTTAATAGACATCTACACTTTTCATCCTAACAAAACTGAATACATATTCTTCTCATCAGCCCATGGAACATCCTCCAAAATTGATCACATCTTAGGTCATAAGTTTAACCTCAGCAAATTTAAAAGTATAGAAATTATTCCTTGTATTTTCTCAGATCATCACTCAATAAAAGTTGAACTCACCAATAACAGGTATCTACATACTCATACAAAGACATGGAAACTAAAGAACCTTATGCTGAATGATAACTGGGTCATAAATTAAATTAAGAAGGAAACTCCCAAATTTTTGGAACAAAACAATAATGAAGACACGAATTATCAGAACCTCTGGGATACCACAAAGGCAGTCCTAAGAGGGAAATTTATAGTGTTGCAAGCCTTCATCAAAAGAATGGAAAGAGAGGAAGTCAATAACTTAATGGGACATCTTAAGCAACTAGAAAAGGAAGAATATTCTAATCCCAAACCTAGCAGAAGAAAAGAAAGAACTAAAATTAGAGCCAAATTAAATGAAATAAAAAAGAATTATTCAAAAGATCAATGAATTAAAAAGTTGGCTTTTTGAAAAATTCAACAAAATTGATAAACCTTTGGCCAACTTAACCAAAAATAGAAAACTAAGTCCATAATATCATCAATTGGAAATAGTACTTCATTTTATATGGAATCAGAAAAAACCTCAAATAGTCAAGACATTACTCAAAAATAAAAACAAGTAAGGAGGAATCATGCTACCAGACTTCAAACTATAGTATAAATCTATAGTGATCAAAACAACATGGTATTGGCACAAAAATAGAGAGGTAGATGTATGGAACAGAATTGAGAACCAAGAAATGAACCCAGACACTTAATGTCATTTTATCTTTTTTTTTTTTTTTTTTTGAGATGGAGCCTCAAGCTATTCCCCTGGGTAGAGTGCCATGGCATCACAGCTCACAGCAACCTCCAACTCCTGGGCTCAAGCGAGTTTCCTGCCTCAGCCTCCCAAGTAGCTGGGACTACAGGCATCCGCAACAACGCCTGGCCATTTTTTGGTTGCAGCCATCATTGTTGTTTGGCGGGCCCGGGCTAGGGATTCGAACCCGCCACCTTAGGTGTATGTGGCTGGTGCCTTAGCCGCTTGACCCACAGGCGCTGAGCCAATGTCATTTCATCTTTGATAAGTCTATCAAAAATATAAATTGGGGGAAAGATTCCCTATTTAACAAATGGTTCTGGGTGAATTGGCTGGTGACTTGTAGAAGACTGAAATTGGACCCACACCTTTCACCACTGACAAAAATTGACTCTCATTTGATAAAAGATTTAAACTTAAGACATGAAATGATAAAGATTTTTGGAGAGAGTGCAGGAGAAACACTTGAAGAAATTGGCCTGGGAGAACACTTTGTGAGGAGGATCCTCCGGGCAATTGAAGCAACACCAAAAATACATTACTGAGATCTGATCAAGCTAAAAAGTTTCTGCACTGCCAAGAACACAGTAAGTAAAACAAACAGACAGCCCTTGGAATGGGAGAGGATATTTGCAGGTTATGCTTCTGACAAAGGTTTGATAACCAGAATCCACGGAGAACTCAAACTTATTAATAAGAAAAGAACAAAAAATCCCATTTCATTGTGGGCAAGAGATTTGAACAAGCTTCTCTGAAGAAGATAGGTGCATGGCATACAGTCACAGGCAAAAATGCTCATCATTTTTAATCATCAGAGAAATGCAAATCCAAATCACTTTGAGATGTCATCTAACTCCCATAAGAGTGGATTGCATAACAAAATGCCAAAACTACATATGTTGGAGTGGATGTGGAGAAAAGGGAACACTTCTGCACTTCTGGTGGGAGTGCAAGCTAATATGCCCTTTTTGGAAAGAAGTATGGAGAATACTCAGGGATCTAAAAGTAGATCTAAAAGTAGACCTGCCATCTGATCCTGCAATTCCCCTACTAGGTATATATCCAAAAGACCAAAAATCACTTTATAATAAAGATATTTTCACCAGATTGTTCATTGCAGCTCAATTCATAATAGCGAAGTAATAGAAGAAGCCCAGGTACCCATCGACCCATGAATGGATTAATAAATTGTGATATATGTATATCATGGAATACTATGCAGCCTTAAAAAAGATGGAGACTTTACCTCTTTTACATTTACATGGATGGAGCTGGAACATGTTCTAATGTTCTTCTGAGCAAAGTATCACAAGAATGGAGGAAAAAGTATCCAATGTACACACCCCTATTATGAAACTAATTTATACCTTTTATATGAAAGCTATAACCAAATAGCCTAAGAATATGGGGAGAGGGGAGGGAGAAGGGAGGGAGGAATGGGTGGAGGGAGGGGGTTTGGAGTGATCACTTCTGAGGTTTATCTTATAGGGGTACAAGTGAATCTTTCTAACAGTAAAATGTGAATGTTTCAAAACAATAACTGAGAAAATGACATGAAGGCTGTGTTGACCAGTTTGATGGAAGTAGTTTGGATTGCATGTGAAAACCCCACATTGTACCCCAGAAGTGCATTAATGTACATAGTTACCATTCAATAAAAAAAAAAAAGAATGGAAGAAAAATATCCAAAGTACTATTATGAAACTAGTTTACAATCACACCTTCATTTGAAGAATAGATCACAACTATGGCCCAAGATAAAGAAGGGAGGAGGGGCAATGGGAGGGGAGGGGGAAGTCAAATGGAGGGAGAGTGAGTCGTGGGATCACACCTATGGTGCATAATGCAAGAGTACATGTCGGATCTATTACTATAGAGTATAAATGTCTTAACACAATAATTAAGTAAACGAGATGAGGTATATATTAACCAGTGTGATGTAAACATTCCTAATTCTATATTAAATCAGCACATTGTACCCCTAAATGCATTACTGTATACATGATCTATGTGTTTATGATTTAATTAAAAAAAAAAAGTAGGATCTCTGAAGTAATTGCACCATGAGGGTTTTGCCTTTATAAGTAGGATTAATGCTGTGAATTTGACCACCTTTTGCAGAAGTAGTCTTCTACTTTCTGCCATGTGATTATGCAGCATTAAGTCCCTTGTCACATGCTGGTGCTTTGTTCTTGGACTTCCAAACCTCCAGAAATGTGAGCCAATAAGTTTTCGTTTATTATAAATTACCCAGCCTCATGTGTTCTGTTATAGCAACATAAAACATAGTAAGCCATTATATCACAGTTAGTCACATCTTGTGCTTTCTGTCCTCTGGAACGCCTCCTAAGTATTAATCTACACTTTATTGGTAGACTAAGCAACTCAGACCAGCCTTTTCAGCTGAAGAGATCTAAGATAGTAACAGTAATTTTTAAGAAAAAATTTAAATCCTCAAAGAGTTTACTAGGTAGTAAAGAATATGTGTCTGACAGAAAAGGTAAATAATTTAAAGCAAAAATGACTGAAAATTTTTCATTACAAATTAAAAACAATGATTAAGACCTCAGAAAACACCAAAGAAGAAAAATAATATTTACACTCAGATATATTAAAGTGACACTGCAGAAAAACAAAGCAAAGCGGTAAGAAAGAAAGCATCTAAAGAAAATCAGAGTTTGCCTTCAAAAACCTAAGAGAGGTGACTTCTCAACAGTTCTAGTGAAAGGCAGAAGACAGGGGAATGGAATTTGTTCATGCACTGAAAGAAAATAACTCACAGATAAGAATTCTATACAACATGAAATATCCTTTAGTAACTATGGTAAAAATGGACACTTAAAAGCAAAATTGAGAGAATTCCCCACTAGGAAATGCACACTAAAGAAACTAATAAAGGATCTTCTGCAGAAGGAAATTGTTACCAATAGAAGGTCAGACATGCAAAAAGAAATGATGAACACCAAAATAGGTAAGTATGTCAATATATCTAAATACATGCATAGAAACTGAGGTTTAAAACGTATGATGATAACTGCATACAAGTTGGAGAAGGTGGCCTAATGTACTCAAAGTATTTCTGCATCCTTTCTGTATTTGAGAGGAGGGCTCAAATAAAGATTGACTTTGGTAACTTGTTAAAGTCAAGAATGCATCCTACAATTTATAACGTGGTCTTTAGATAGAATAGTAAGAAAGAAGTGTATAATTGCCAAACTAATAGAAGGAACATAAAATAATAAAAATGCTTAATTAAGCAAGTCTTTGTCCATTTGTGCTGCTATACCAAAATAGCCAGGACTTGGTAATTTATAAATAATAAAAATTTATTTCTCAAAGTTGTGGAGGCTGGGAAGTTAAAGATAAAAGTACCAGCAAGTTCAATGTCTCACAAGGAGACATTCAATGTTTCACACTGAGAAGAATCTTTGCTTCTCAGATGCATTTTGTTGCTGCATCTTTACATGGCAAAAGGCAGAAGAGAAAAAGGCCAAAAAAGGACCTAGTTTGTTCCCTCCAGTCCTTTTATCAGTCACTCATCTTTCAAGAGTGTGGAGCCCCAGCAGTGGAACAGGGATCAGATAGACATCCCCATTCCAAAAGTGAGCAATAGACCGGAAGTAAGGGGTAACATGGGTCCCAAGAAACTCCAAACTTCAATAGGATAAACAACATTAAATCCTAAGCCTTGAGAATAATGGTCTTTGATTTCTCATCCTACTTTCTAGACATAGTAGGGTGGGGTTTGGACCCTGAAATCCCTGTGAGCTCCATTCCCATGGCTTTGCTGGATGCAGCTCAC
This sequence comes from Otolemur garnettii, assembly GCF_000181295.1. Lineage (NCBI taxonomy): Eukaryota > Metazoa > Chordata > Mammalia > Primates > Galagidae > Otolemur > Otolemur garnettii. Next base: position 35,312,038 of record NW_003852396.1, read on the forward strand.
ATCAGAGCTCTGCTGAGCTAAGTGCCTATAGCTGTCTCAGTCTGGAATTGCACCCTGTTGACTCTGTAATTCTGAAGTCTCAGGGGTGCCTCTGTCTCCAGGGCTCTGTTGGACATTGCCCTAGTGGTACCTGTGTCCTTAAGGCTTCTCTGGGCACTGCCCTAGTTTCTCCATTAATCCCACTCCTATTGCTCTACTAGGTATTGTGCTGGTGGGAGTCTCTGTGTTGACTCTCCCCATCATGGAAATTCTCTGCCTAGGTCTTGAGGCTCTCCAGAGTATATTTTAAAGTCTAGAGGGAGGTGGATTTGCCTCTGCAACTCTTGCACTTTGAGTGCCTACAGAATTGACACTGTGTAGATGCTGCGTGGGTTTACAGCCTGCACCTTTCAAAGCAACTGTCGGAGCCACTTCCAGGACTGCTTGAGCCATAGATGGGATGACTGAGGAGCATTGTAGCAGAATGTGGGGAGCAGAGACTTGAGGCAGCACACGGAAGCGAATGCTGAGGCCTTTCTTTTGACATACTTCAGTCTCCCAGGCCACACTCTTGCTATTTTTTTCCTAAATATGCCTTTTTATACATTACAACCTCTCCATGCTGAGAATTTTCCAAATATTTTAAGTTCTACTTCTCCTTTGATTTTGTGCCTTCTGTCTTTAATTCATTACTTTCTTTTCTGTTTTTACTATAAGCATTTAAGGGAAGCTATTTCACATCTTTAACTCTTTGCTTAAATATTTCTTCCACCGAATATCCTAGTTCATCACGCTACCTTCCACCAGCCCTAGGAAACAGACACAAGTCAGCCAAATTCTGTGCTACTTTACGGCAATGATGGCCTTTCCTCTAGTTTCCAATACTTCTTTCTCATTTCTTCCTAAGACTAAACTGAACTCTTTTTATCATCACATTGCTCCCAACATTTTGATCACAACCACTTAAATAATCTCACAGTAGACCAAAGCGCTATTTATAGCTCTCTTCTTCTGAGTCTTCACCAGAATAGCCCTTTATGGTCCAGTGTATACTCATTATACAGCTTATAGCCATTTCCACATTTTTAGGTATTGATAAGTTGGACTTGCATTGTTTTCAGGCTGCCACCTGGTATCTGAAAGAGTGTGTGGCCTTATAGGCTTTCAGGCTTTATGCTATTAATCTGATGTAAAGTCTTGAGATTTCCCCAGCACCACCTCCCTTGTTGACCACTGTCCCAGGCTGGGATCCACTAGACTCTCAACACTTTCCAAACTCTTTTTCTTCACCTCCTCTATCTATGGCTGCTGAGAGAGACATATGAGGAACATGCCAAGGCTTCCTTAGACAGTGGGCCTCAGACCTTTCCTTTAGGCGTCCTAGAGTGGACTGAGACCTCAGACCTTGGGCCTCAGACCTTTCCTCTAGGGGTCCTGACTGAGAAGTGCTTACACTGTGAGCTCCCTGCCCACTGGTCCCCTCTGGTGCTGTGTGCCTGATGACTCCATCAGAGTGGAGGCACACCCTGAGGCAAAGAGTCACCAAAGCTGCTTGGGCACCACATCAATAATCAGGACTAGCACACTTCTCCCCTGCCTTGTCAGTGATTGATCTCTGGGGCCCCAGGGACAGGCTTGCAGGTCAGTCTGTACCCACAAGTCTCAGTCATATTGTTTGGGGATAAGTAGGGAAGATCTGTGATTGGGTGAGGCCCCTATAGCCCCTCTCTGGCAGCTTTGCCTAGAATCTGGGAATAGACCTTTGACCCTTGTTGAAACAGATACCTTGCCAATTTGGGTGGAGCCCAAATGCAAGCTCACCCCACCTAACCCTACCCAGCTGCACTCCCCCACAAACCTCTGCTCTGGCAGATAATAAGGACACATCTAAAGTTCCAGATCCCCACCTACCACCTGCAGCAATCATGTGTTTCTCTTGAGGGACTAGAGGTGGTCATGGGGCCCCAAATAACACTGAAGCTTGTTCCTTTTGGCAAGGGCTACCTAACTAATAGGAAGGTGAATTTGCATGCCTTCTGTAGCATTTACTGACTCCATCATACAGGGTGTAGGTGAGTCTCACCCACAAGCAGCAACAACTATCTCAGAGATTAAACTGGGCATGCTATTATCTACAGAAAATAATACAAAATAAGAAGCAGAGGCTGCTCTAGATGAGAAGGAATCAGTGAAATACTTCTGGGTACATGATAAATCAGAGTGTAAGGACATCCCAAAAGAAAAAAAAATAACTCCATACCAATGGAAACCAACCAAAATGAAAATATTAAAATGACTGATGAAGAGTATTGAATATGGATTGTAATAAATGCAATGCATATTGCTTAATAACATGCAAGAAAAAATAGAACCCTAACACAAAGAAACTAGAAAAGTAATGCAGGAAATGAATGAAAAATTAAGAAATCAAATTATTAAAGAAAAATCAAGCAGAGCTTCTGGAAATGAGAAATTTATTCAAGAAAATAAAAAATGCAGTGAAAAGCTTTAAGAGTATGCTAAACAAGGCAGAAAAAGGAATTTCAGAGTTATAAGACTACACCCTTTTTTTTTTTTTTGAGCAGGGCCGGGTTTGAACCCACCACCTCTGGGATATGGGGCTGGCTCCCTACTCCTTTGAGCCACAGGCACTGCCCAAGACTACACTTTTGATTTAAATAAGTCAGTCAAATAGAAAGAACAGAGAAATAAGAATGAACAAAGCCTACAAGAAATATGGGATTATGTGAGAAGGCCTAACATCTAGAGAATTATGTAGATATCCAGGTACAGGATCACCAAACACATTCAACCCAAATAATTTTATACCAAGACATATACATTCTCAAAGGTAAAGGACAAAGAAAAGATTCTAAAAGTAGTAAAAGAAAAGAAGCAAATAACATAGTAAGGAACTATGATTCATTTGGCAATTGACTTCTCACCAGAACTATGCCAGGAGGGACAACATACTCAAGTGTTGAGGGGGAAACAAAAGCTAACAAGTGTGAACTGAAAATTTTGTACCCAGAAAATATTCATAAAGGACAAAATCTTTCGAACAGTAAAGCAATAAAGCATTTCTCAGATAAATAAAAGCTGAAGGAATCACTACCATACCTGTCTTACAAAGAATGCCAAAGGGAGATCTTAACATCTGAAAGAAAATGATGCTAATGTGCAGAAAGAAAATATGTGCAGATATAAAATCTGCTGATGGAGTACACAGAAAAATTCACAATACTCTTACACTGTAATTGTGGTGTGTAATCCACTCATAACTCTAGTATGAAGGCTAATGTTATTATTAGTTTTGATGAATCTGTCTTATTAATTAACAAAATTAATAATAAACCTTCTAAGGAATAGGGATAGGCAATATGAAAAGATTAAATTTGAGATAATAAAAAGTTAAAATATGGAGAGGGATAGAGTTAAAATGTACAGTGTTTTAATTTTTCCTTATTTCTTTATTTTGTGATCAAAGTTGTCATCTGGTTAAAATAACTGTCTTTAGTAAGTCTCATGATAACCAGGAAGAAAAAACTTATAATAGATACACTATAAATAAAAAGCAACAAATTAAAATATACTATCAGTGAAAATCACTTAAGCAAAAAGGAGGACAAGAAGAAGGAGTTACAAAACGACTAGAAAATAGGTTACAAAATTGTAGTAGTTAAGCCTTTACCTATCAATAAGAGCATTGACTATAGAGTAAATTCTTTGATTAAAAGACATAAAGTGCCCATGTCCTCCTTCCTCCCACCCCCACCAGATTTCCACTGAGTTTTACTTCCCTCTGTGCACATGTGTTCTCATCAGTTAGTTCCAATTTCATAAGGAGTATAAGTGTGTTTGTTTTTCCATTCTTTTAATACTTCATTTAGGATAATAGTTTCTAGTTCCACCCAAATTATTACAAAAAGGTCTTTCCTCCTTCATAGCTGAATAGTTTACAAAATTTTGAAAACTTTGCATTGATTTCTGATACAATCAAAACTACTTTGACCTGGAGACAATCAACCTTTCTAATCCCTTTCACAACCACTCTTTCCTGTTCCTAACCATCTAGCTCACTGTCTTCCTTTAGTAGCTACACTCTGCCACCTTCCCTCCACTTCAAAGTGTTTCTGGACCCTGCATACTACCTGAGCCCTTCTCTGCCTTCTCTGTAGGCTTTATATTCCTGACTCAGTTCAAGTTTCTCTTTATCTGTGAAGCCTTACACTGACCCTGTGAGTCAAGTACTGGCCCTCTTTTCTGTGCTCATGATACCACTTCCCATTTACATGAGTCAAATTAACAATGCTAAACTTTACCTGTAAGGGTTAACAGACATACCAAACTACATTGCAAGAGGAAGTGCTAGTGTGCCTCGGCTGACTCAGCCCCTGCATCAGAAGGCCGGGAGGAGAGACCAGTACTCGTTAGAAAGCCCGATGGAAACAAAAAGCACAAACAAAAAGATCTCTCACACAAGCTAAATGTATCAAGCCTTTCCTTATTTAGACATAAACGCAGAGCACAGCACAGGGCCCCTCCCCTCCTAACTCCACCCTATAAAAGACCACCGCCAGCCTCAATAAACTTCTACTCTTTTTCTCTCCTACTACCTTGGTGTGTGAGTGTGATTCTTTCCTCTCCGTTTCTTCTTCTTTATCTTCTCATACGCCGACTCCCCCTTGCTCAGTCGCCCGCCGGACGGGCGGCGACATTTACCTGAGCAATATGGTAAGAATAAGATGGAGTCTGTTAGGCTAGGGCAGCCATGACATTGCTGGTATTGTTGTTTTATTTCCTCCCTGACCTTCACCCCTTGTTTCCCATTTGACACAGCTGGGCTGGTTGGTTTAGATCCTGCCTGATCTCACCCCCTCTCTCCCACTCTTACTGTTTTGTAAATTTAGCTCCCACCCTAAAGATATCTATCTTGAGGAGTTTAGGTGGCTTGATTTATTGTTTTGGGTCATAGGTGGTAATACTGATTATTGTTTACTATGATTCAAGGGTTCTGCTGATTATTGTTTAAGGTAAGGATTAATATGGTCTTCACTTTGAACTTAAATGTATAAAACTATAACACTGAAAATGGAAGATCAGAATTGTCTTAGAGAGGCTACTCTCACCGTTCTCCAGAATCTCAGCCTCTGACAAAGTTTGGTTAGACCTATCTCCATCTATGTATATTGGCTGACAGTGACAGGTGGCAGGACCCTCTTAGTCTGGTAACATTTCTGGTGACCATGTAGAGATCTCTAGACTGCTCCAGTAAATGCTGTGTAAGTGCTGTTGGAGAAGCCTAGCAGTCTCCTGGAAAGGAGAGCCAGGGGTACAGTGCTTCAATGCTCCTAGTGTTCCAATGCTCCTTGTGGGCGTACTGGTGGGAGATTTCTCCTCAGAGTCTTGGGGCTTTGCTCTCACACACATGCTGTTGTTAATCACTAAGGTCCACTTGTTTTATTCAGGTTGCAGGTTTCATTCTTGTTGGTTTTGGCTTTGTTCTCGAGAAATTTGGTATTTCTGCATCTAGTTGGTATAATGGGAACTCAGGCCTCAATCCCAAAGCACAGCCCATTGTGGTGTATTCTGTCTGATTGGTCTCAGTATGCGAACCCACCTATAACTAAAAAGCAATGAAACGCTACTGTAACATGGGCAGGCCAATGTATCTATCACCTTGACTCTAGAGAAAAGTGGCCTTTGAATGGATCCTGGAATTATTATAATGATGTTACATTCTTTAAAATAACAAGTCTGGTTAAAATACTTAGTTTTATTTTTTGTAGAATTTATGAGTTTAAAAGCAGTAATTAAAACTATGTTTATATATTTAATTTATAGGGTATAAAAATGGTTAAGAGAAAAATAACTTAAAATGATAACTAAAACCTAGCTAAATTCCTAAGATAAATAAATTAGGTAATTAAAAGATTAATAGTTTGAATAAAAAAACATATTTAAAAGCCAGCAAATATAAATTCTGCTTCTGTATGTCTGTATATGTCATGTGCCTGTAATATTTCACTATCAAAATATGCAGAAAAGCTCTAATTAATTGGCTTTAGAAAAAGAAAAAGTAAATGCTTACGTCAAGTGTTTTATCAGGAAAATAGAAAAGAACTCAAATGCCTTTTCGTTCAGGCAATTTTGGTATTCTTTGCTAAATAAAATTAGTTTTAAATGTATTATTAAAGTTCAGATGTTTAAAGATTATAGAAATTTGGCTTGGCGTCTGTGGCTCAAGCGGCTAAGGCGCCAGCTACATACACCTAAGGTGGTGGGTTCGAATCCCCAGCCTGGACCCGCCAAACAACAATGATGGCTGCAACCAAAAAAATGGCCAGGCATTGTGGTGG
>NW_003852396.1:35319821-35329002 GCF_000181295.1 Otolemur garnettii
GCCACATCCACTGGAGCTGGCAGGTTCAAATCCACCCTGGCCTGCCAAACAATGATGACAATAACAACCAAAAAATATCTAGGCGTTGTGGCAGGGGTCTGTAGTCCCATCTACTTGGGAGACTGAGGCAAGAGAATTGCTTAAGCCCAAGAGTTGGAGTTTGCTGTGAGCTGTAATGCCACAGCACTCTACCAGGGTGACATAGGAACACTCTATCTGGAAAAAAAAAAAAAGAAAGAAAAGAAAATAGGACTATCTAAATGATTTGAGGAATTAACAGAAAGCAATGACTATACAACAATAATTTAAATATATTGTTTTTAGGCAGAAGGGGCTAAGATTTCCTCAGTGGTAATAAAGAAATACACTGAATTTTAAAATCTATTTTAATACAGAATGATCAGTTTCTAACGAGTGATAATGTATCACCTGTTCCTTAATATAATGTGTAATTATATTAAATTTCTTTGAAACTAGGGAAAAATATTGTCAATTATGAAATGGTGGTTAATTTTCTGTGGATTATGTTTGTATATATACATATGTTCTAATATTATCAAATATTATGCTGTCTGAGTGTATGTTATCAATAATAATTTTTTAATTCATCTCATAAAATGTTTTTATGTAATTGCTTAGGTCCAAAATTTATCCTTCAAGGAAAGTAATGGAAATGTTAATGGATTCTTTTGAATACAAATTTCTGATAACTTTAGAGATCATAGACTATAGGATTAAAAGCACACGTCCATGACTTTAATTACAAAGCTAAAACAGAACAGAAATTAATTACACAGAACTAAACTAATTTTTTAATGACTTTTTGTTTAAAACATTGCTGATTCTTTGTATTCTGATTTCCAGAAGTCAAGAAAATTCTTTTCCATCTTTTGAGCTATTTACAGCTTTCAGCAATGTAGGTACTTATAAAGAATATTTGAAACATTTATTTTTCCTTCTCCTTGACTTCTCTGGAATTTGGAAACCATTTGTAAGTAGTCTTAATTTCTGACAGTATAGTTATTTACATAAGTTCAATAAGAATCTATTTTCTGGGTGGTGCCTGTGGCTCAAGGAGTAGGTCACTGGCCTCATAAGCTGGTATGGTGGGTTCAAGCACAGCCCCGGACAAAACTGCCAAAAAAAAAAAAAAAAAAATCTATTTTCTTCTACAGGACAAAATACAAGATAATGGTTATTTTACCAAGGCTTTGACTAGAATGACATTTTTTGAGGTGGCCAGAGGTCACCTGGTTCAGAGGTGTTGAGGAATTAAGGTTGACTTTATAAGGCCAATAAATAACCCAATGGAAAAACTGGCCAGATACCTCATTGATAACATTTCTTGATCTGTGGTGAGTAAAAAATGTTACTTTCTCACAGTTGTGGGAATTCTAATTTGCTTTGGGACCTTGAGAGAAGAGGAATTCACCCAATGTATACAGGTATCTAATGGCACAGATGAAACTTGGGCTCGTGAGAGGCTTTTAAATCTAACTTGAGATTCCTTATAAAAGGTTCCAGCAAAGCCAGTTTTAAAAGAAAGAAAAGTTCTAGATGGCTAATAATTATTCTTATTGCACTTTATGTAAATGATCAGACCCAGTATACTGAAAGTACAGTTTATTTGGGCAATTAAATTGATTTTGCTGTAAACTGTTTGTAGTAAAATGGAAAATCAGAGGAAGAAAAATATGTTTCAAAAATAAGAAACTGTGGAGTCTGAGGTGAGTGTTCTCATCCTGAATTTGGCTGTACTTTTTGAGGCATGTCCAGCCCATGGAACTACAGTTATGATTGAGGCTATTGTAAATCCCAAGACCAACTCCCTTGCTGATGCCCACCTCACCAAGAAACTGTTGCACCTCCTTCAGCAGTCATGTAACTATAAGCAGCTTTGGAAAGGAGCCACTGAGGCCATCAAAACCGTCAACAGGGGTATCTCTGAGTTCTGCAGATGCTGAGCCACCGGAGATCATTCTGCACGTCCCATTGCTATGTGAAGACAAGAATGTGCCCTATGTGTTTGTGCACTCCAAGCAAGCCTTAGGGAGGCCCTGTGGGGTCTCCAGGCCTGTCACTGCATGTTCTGTCACTATCAAAGAAGACTCACAGCTGAAGCAGCAGATCCAGTCCATTCAGTAGTACATCGAAAGGCTCTTAGTCTAAACTGGTGGCCTCTTCCACACTCACCCTGCTCACTCCTCCCCCTGAGCTTGTGTATCATATTGTCTATATTAGCAGGTAGTATTTTCAGCTACTCTCTATTGTTATAAAACATTGTACTAAAAAAAACAAACAAACAAAACTGTGGCTCACCTGTATTAGATTCTAGCCTTGTCTGCAATGCCAGATCATAGAATGAGACATAGCTATTTAACTAAAATGATCTGTTAATAGTACTAAGAAACTGGCCAAAGAATGTAGAATTATATACAGTAGTCATATTTGCTCCAATTTGTTCTTTTTTCCCCTCTGCTTCTTAGCCCTGAGATAACATATTAGGTTTGAATATGTAAAATCTTTTAATTTCAAAGTGGGCACTGAGAAAAAAAACAAAGTTAAAAATATTTACCCCAATGTATATGTCTCTGACATATTTTGGGATGACTGCCCCAGAAGTAACATTATAAAAGCTTGCCGAGAATACTTGTCCAAATGTGCAGACTATATGCCAAAAGAAATGTGATTAGTGATTTGTCTTTAAGACTGATGGTAAAAAAGCCTTAAGGCTCAACAAAGATTTCCTGTGACCAAACTGGAAGGAATCTGTGCAGTATTAAATACTATCAGCTGTGTCTATATAGATAACGTCAAGAGAAATTGAAGCCTGAATAAAATTTCCCACTAGGCTTAGTGCCTATAGCTCAGCAGCTAGGGCACCAGCCACATACACCAGAGCTGCCAAACAATGATAACTATAACCAGAAAATAGCCAGGCATTGTGGCAGGCGCCTGTAGTCCCAGCTACTCAGGAGGTTGAGGCAAGAGAATCACTTAAGCCCAAGAGTTTGAGGTTGTTGTGAGCTATGATGCTACAGCACTCTACCCAGGGTGACATAGTGAGACTCTGTCTCAAAAAAAAAAAAAAATTCCCACTAAATGATGTGGCTACAACATGGCCTCATAAGTGGCCCCACACTTAACTGATTTTCAGGAATATTCACTTGAATAGCCCAAAACTTTATATTAGTTCTATAGAGACTCTTTTTTTCTCTTAAATTTTTATTAAATCATAACTATGTACATTAATGCATTTATGGGGTACAATGTGCTGGTTTTATATACAATTTGAAATGCTTACATCAATCTGGTTAACATAGCCTTCACCTCACTTAATTATTGTGTTAATATATTTATCCTCTACTCTATATTAATAGATTTCACAGGTACCCTTGCAATATGTACCATAGGTGAGGTCCCACCGATTACCTCCCTCCATCTGTCCTCCCCTTTCCTCTCCCCTCACCCTTCTTTTCCTTCCTTCAACCTGGGCTATAGAGACTCTTAAAACTAAGTATTATCTTAAGAACTCTGCTAAGACTGTAAAAAAAGAATACTAATGTTTTCATTGTGCAAACCTTAGGCTCAAAACCCAGAACTTACAGATATTTGTAGGTGACTGCTAAATGGTTTCATTCTTTTCTTTTTTTCTGAGTTTACAATTTATTGAGGTGACACATAATTTGAAAGGTTAGTTATAATATTTTTAATAATTGCAGTGATTGGAGTTTGTACAAGGTCTTTATGGAGCACTATGTGTGTGTCTTCTCATCGATAGTGTAAATGGTTTCATTCTTTTACACTTGATACAGCCCTGACTTCATCCCTGTCAGTGTAAACAAGCCAGATTGAACCTCTGTTTACTTTTTTACCCTGGAGGAGTTTTTGAGATATATTTTCCAGATCCTGCATTCCAGTAATGGAGCCATGAAAACCAAGGAACTGACTCAGCTGGCCTTGGACCTACTACCCATGATGCCTTCCCAAATTTCTCAAGGCCTCCAACAAATGACCTTTGATTTCTGTTATGGCAAGCCTAGCTACTTCCTCAGCTACACTGTGCCACCCTCCGAATTGCTGAAGAAGAGGTCCCTTGCCCTGCTTCCTGAAACCTACATGCATTCTAGCTGGTACCCAGATTATCTTCAGGACTTGGGGAAAAAGGCCTGATGAACTCAAGGGAAACTGGCCTTTCCCTTTTGACTGGCCTTTGAACATCCTACTTGCAACTCCTATAATAGTCAAATTGTCTGGATTACAACATTCCCACATCTAGTCTTATGTCTCTGAGAAAAAGCAGCAAACTCAAGCTGGACTAGTGGACTACAGAACTGTGCAGAAATGAGGGTTAAAAACTTCAGTTGTTGGGACAGAAAGTATGTTAATCTTAGACATCTTTGTTTGTTATTGTTTAATGTGTCTTTAGTTGTCTTTTATTAACTGTGTTTCATGTTGTTCCTAGTATAACTTTAAACCTGTCCCTTTCCTGAATAAATTCAATCCCAGGACAAGTGCAAGAATTCGTAGTCATTATTCCTATTTAAAATCTATTTCATAGGGCAGTGCCTATAGCTCAGTGGGTAGGGTGCTGCTGGCCACAAACACCCAGGTTGGTGGGTTTGAACCCAGCTGGGGCCGGCCAAACAACAATGACAACAACAACAACAACAACCTAGCCGGGCATTGTTGTGAGTGCCTGTAGTCCCAGCTACTTGGGAGGCTGAGGCAAGAGAATTGCTTTCGCCCAAGAGTTTGAGGTTTCTGTGAGCTGTGATGCCATAGCACTCTACTAAGGGCAACATAGTAAGACTCTGTCACAAAAAAAATCTATTTCATAGATATGAAATGTGGTAGGTAATAGGAGTAGGGAATGAAAGTACATGAGTACATGTAGGGAGAATAAAATGGAATCCGTCAGGCTAGGGCTGACATGACGCAGCTGGTCTGGTCAGTTTAAGTCCTGCCTGATGGTCACCTTCTGTCTCCCATTCTCACCGTTTGGTAAATTTAGCTCCCACCCTAAAGATGCCTATCTTGAGTAGTTTAGGTGGCTTGATTTAGGACATTAACTTTTGAATTAGAATATTGTTTTATGCCATAATTATTGTTTACTATGGTTCATGGGCTTTGCTGATTATTTTTTAAGATAAGGGTTAACATGGTCTTCACTTTGAACTTAAATGTATAAAACTGTGACATTGGAAATGGAAGATCAGAACAGTCTTGGAGAGGCTACTCACTTTCTCTAGAATCCTAGCCTTTTGACAAATAAAGTTTGGTAGACCTATCTCTGTCTCTACATATTGGCTGACAGTGATAGGTGGCAGGACGCTCTTAGTCCAGTAACACTTTGGTCCTGGAAAATAGCTATAGTTAAATATTTCCATCCAACCAATTTTGTGTTCTGAGAAAAGGCTTACTTGCTGAAGGGAGTCAAGAAATTTTAACCCAAAATATAACTTCTTGAGAGTATTTTGAATAACAGGCCAATTGAGATCAAAGAAGCATGGAAGGGCCTTTTTCTCTATCTTCATAAACCAGAGTAACAGATCTAAAGAATAATGGACTTTCCTTTCTCTCCCTGTTACCTCAGTACCTTATAGGGAAAACCTATCAAGAATGCAACCAGACATGGCCCAAATTATTTTAAACACTATGTCTTTCTCTCAGGTTTATTTGTAAGTCATTCTGTTTCCCCCATTCATTCTTTCTCCCAGGTCTATTCATTTTCCTTAACAACTGTTTATTGCCCCTAAACAGAAATACCTGTATTCCTCACCTCTCCCTCCCCTCTGAAAGGACAGGTAAAAATATCTGAACTTTATTGGGATATTGAGTAATCACTCTGATTCTCCTCACATACATGGTTAAATAAACTTGTCTCTTGTTAATCTGCCTTACTTGTAAATTGATCTATCAGCAAATTTTTGAGGCTAAAGGAAAGTTTCCTTCCATTCCTGCATTACAAAGATCCACTCTTAACCATACAGCTTGGGTAAGACTCATGTCTCCTTCTTTAATTGATGGTAGGCCAGACACAGACCCTTTGAATTCCCATTCTTTGCCTCATAAAAGATTAGCTGAACTGTTTACAGGCACTGATCAATAGAAACAAAACGATTATTATCTTCAGCAAACATTACTTAAGCTTCTCTTCTTTATACATGTTCCTGAATTTGACCTACTTTTCTCCTGACTCAGTATACAACTCTTCATAAGAATTAACTGACTTCGGGGAAAATATTCCTTGAATATCTTAATGTTTTCATACTGGTCTCTTTGTAGCCTTGCTGACTTTCCCCTGAAAAAGAAAATTTCTATATGCCTAGATTTTAAGATGCTTGTACCTTTTATGGTTGGATTCTTCTCCATGTTTCAACAGTCTTTTTTCTTTGGTTGCAATAATCTTTTTGAATAAAGTTTCTCTTTACCTACATCCGGATTTGCTTTTATTTGATAATAAAAATTACCAAATTGGGCTCAGCGCCTATAGCTCACCGGCTTGGGACCAGGCCACATACACAGGAGCTGGTGGGTTCAAACCCAGCCCAGGCCTGCCAAACAACAATGACAACTACAACCAAAAAATAGCCGGGCATTGTGGTGGGTGCCTTTAGTCCCAGCTACTAGGGCAACTGAGGCAAGAGCATCGCTTAAGCCCAAGAGTTAAAGGTTGTTGTGAGCTGTTGCACCATGGCACTCTATTGAGGGCGACATAGTGAGACTGTCTCAAAAAAATAAATAAAATGAAAATTACCAAATTGTTTTGTGTATGCTTAGATTATGTATTCCATCTTCTCCCAGTTTTGTAGGTATTTTTTCAGAGAATGATGATGACAAATTCATGTTTGTGTTCTCAGCCTGTCTTAATCTCCCTCTGTGTCTGACTGATTCCTAAAATGGTTTACATCAGTTTCTGTTTCAGTTCCTAAGCTTGTTGTGTCTCTCTGTCTAATCTCTTTCCCAAGTTTTCCTCACCTACCTGTCTCTTGAGGCTCAGTTCCAGTCTGCCGGTTGCTGCAGAGAAATCTGCATGAAGAGTAGGTTCTTTTCTATTCCTGTAGGCAAGAGAATCGCTTAAGCCCAAGAGTTTGAGGTTGCTGTGAGCTATGACACCACAACATTCTCCCAAGGGTGACAACGTGAGATTCTGTCTCAAAACAAAAAAAAAAAAAAAAGAAAGAAAGAAAGAAAAGAAAAGAAAAAAGAGTAAGTTCCCGACTCACAGCTGCTAACTCTACACCTCCACCCCAGGCTTTGGCTTGGTATTGTGAGAGAAGTAAATTTATCCAGGAAGCAGGAAGTGCAAAGCTGGTTTCACTTTTCTTTGCTGTTTTTTTTTTTTTTCTTTTACAAAAAGTCAGCCGATTAAAAGGAAACCCGTTTATATTTTGTCATGAAACCTGGATTTAAAATTACCAAGAACTGTCGCGAGCAAGCGAGCAGATGGATGCAAGACTGCAGGAGCAGAGCAATCCTTAAATCAAAGGAACTAGTTTCTTCAAGCTCCTCTGGCAGTGATTCAGACAGTGAAGTTGACAAAAAGTTAAAGAGGAAAAAGCAAGTTGCTCTAGAGAAACCTGTGAAGAAGCAAAAGACTGGTGAAACTTCAAGAGCTCTGTCATCTTTCAAACAGAGCAGCAGCAGCAGAGATGATAACATGTTTCAGATTGGGAATATGAGGTACATTAGTGTCTAGGACTTTAAAGGGAAAGTTCTTATTAATATTAGAGAATATTGGATGGATCCAGAAGGTGAAATGAAACTAGGAAGGAAAGATATTTCTTTAAATCCGGAGCAGTGGAGCCAGCTGAAGGAACAGATTTCTGACATTGACGATGCAGTAAGAAAACTGTAAAATCCGAGCCATACAAAACCTGTACTGTTCTAGTTGTTTTAATCTGTCTTTTTACATTGGCTTTGTTTTCTAAATGTGCTCCAAGCTATTGTATGTTTGGATTGCGGAACAATTTGTACGATGAATACTTTTTTTTAATGTGCATTATTAAAAATGTTCTGAGTGAAAAAAAAAAATTACCAAGAACTGAAGTACACTCTTAATAGTAGTCTGTACTAAAGGAACTATTCAAAATCAAATAATTCTGAGTTTATGTTGTCTTTCTATAAAATCTAAGAAGCCAGTAATGAAATTTAACCTAGGTTCTGTAATTAACATTTCAGTATTTTATCATACTTAGAAATGACTGAAATATTTCATGAGTAAAACTTAAAGGTGCTGAAAAAGATTTTTAAAACTATGAGAAGTTCACTTATAAACTGCTATCCCATTTACAATTCACCTGATTTACTCATTCTTAACAAATGTACTTGAATTGTTCATTAAACAAAACTGGAGATCATCTAAAGTTATTTGCCTGTTAACCAATTTTACAGCTTGCAAATGTTAGGTAGTTTTCACCTAGGTAAGAACCCTAAAGTTTAAGTACATAGGTATTTTGCTGATCAAAAAGTGTAGCTATTTTCATTAAACCATCAATATTAAACTACTCTTATTTACCAAACATTTATCCAAGTCATGTGAACTGCAAGGCATTACAATATTTTTAAGAGCCTTCTTTTTTTTTTTCCTTTAAGGCAATTACTTAGAGCTCTTCTATATATTTTGGTAGAGAAATATAACATACACATAATACATATATCCATATGGACACAGAGAAACACAGATCAAAACAAATATTATAGCTATTACTGAGAGTATTCATTTGGCAGTTTTTGAAGATTCCACACCCTGTTCCTTTCCTTTAGGTAATTGTTAGCTAGGAGACCCTAACTTTGGACTTCCTAAGGCATGGTTCTCAGGTGAAGCAAGACAGAAAATTTACAGAACTTAGATATAAACACAATTATTTGCCCAAAGATAAAGAAGGATATAGCTGAAGGCCCAGTAAAGACGATATGGTCAGGACAAGTAACTTAAACAAAAACAAAGGTAAAGTTTGTTATGTGAACTTTAAGCGAATGCCTCTCCCTGCCATTGGAAAAGTTTCTAGTGGTTGAGTTGTAGAAAGATGGATGCCCTTACAAATGGAGACTTTCAATATAGATGTAATTTATTTATTTTATTTTATTTTATTTTTTGAGACAGAACCTCAAGCTGTCCCCCTGGGTAGAGTGCTATGGCATCACAGCTCACAGCAACCTCCAACTCCTGGGCTCA
>NW_003852396.1:35329022-35363224 GCF_000181295.1 Otolemur garnettii
GAGTCTCCTGCCTCAGCCTCCCAAGTAGCTGGGACCACAGGCGCCCGCCACAACGCCTGGCTATTTTTTGGTTGCTGCCGTCATTGTTGTTTGGCAGGCCCGGGCTGGATTTGAACCTGCCACCTTGAGTGTACGTGGCTGGCACCTTAGCACTTAAGCCACAGGCACTGAGCCGTAAATTTATTATTAAAAGACTTTCAAAGTAACCAGACTATTGAATTTAGTTCAATAGGTGATCTTTAAAAACTTCCTTGCATTTTGCTATGTATAAAGCATATATTTTTTGCCCAAATGTTTGAGGGAACAATAAAGATGCACATTATATGTGAACAGTAGAGCTTGGGAATTGGGGGAATCTAGCAGGCCTCCCAGGGGCACTGCATCCTCCTGCCTTGACCTCTGGGTGCATGAGGTTATAGTCTGGGAAGATCTGGGATCTGGTGAGAGTGGCCTCTGCTGAGTGCTGCCATCTAGGGAGGGGGCAGTGGTAGGGCTGGAGAAGTGAACTGTGGCCGTGGGGAGTGAAGGCAGATGCCCAAAACCTGGCTGCATGGAAGGGACTGGGATCCCTGTGTAGGCACCAGAGATCTATTGGGCTGCCCATGGGCCAAATGGCTTCAGAAGCTTCAGCTCCACCAGCCATGCATGTGGCCATCTTGGCCACAGACCTCAGTGTGACGAAGAGGGAAAAGCTCCCAGGAGACAGAGGAAGGGCATCCTTTATAGAGCAGATGACTGCAGGAGGATGGTGCAATCTGAACATTTATGGGGGGAGTGTTAGCTCTCCCCAGATGTGTCTCTCCCAGATGAGAACTGGCCACTATTTCAAAGAGTCATTTCCTGAAAGTTTAGGCCAAAAATTTGGGTGCACATTATACATGGGAGCACAGAACACAATAAAATATGCTAGCTTTTTAAATTAGATTCCTGACTTCAGGGTGGAGCCCTTTAATGAATAGGGCGAAAAAAACCAATGTTTTTTTCTTCAATTGATTTTATTGCAGCCCAAACAGTGGAATTAACTATACATAATAAACAATTATATAAACACACACATATTAAGTTTCAGGGAATACAATTTATTTTCATAGGTTGTGTTAAGCAAAATTACATTTGCATACAGAAGTAACATAACTCAAAACTCTTAATTTGGAATGAATGTGACACATTTTCTTGCTTTCTGTGTTCAGCTCAATCACCATACCTAAACTACTTCATAAAACTGATATGCAGAAATTTACCATTACTATTTTGCTTACATTCTGATTACAAACAAAATTTTTCATAAGCTTCTCCTATCTCTGTGTCCATGTCATCATCAGTATCACACAAGTATGGATCTCTAGCAACTGGAAAAATCTGTTCTATTTTCTTCATAATCTGAAAAGAGGTTCTCTTTCTCAATTAACTATTATTTATTTACTACATTTGGATTTTTAAATTTCAGTTTAGTATAAGGATGCATACAATTAAGTAATAGAGTTTGCATTTGTAAGGTTAAAGTCTGAGTTGTAGCCATGTGCTTCACCCAGATATGCCATATACCTGGGCATTGTACCCAATGGGGGATGCCCACCAAACCTGTTCCCCTGTTCCCCTCTGCTTGAATCCAGCTGAGTTTTTCTCTCTATTGCTTTTCTCTCTGATCTGGTAGCTCTTAACCTACTAGTTTTAATTTAGTACTGAACACATGTAATGGTTGTCTTTCTTTCCTGTGATACTTTGCGTAGGAGGATATTCTCTAAGTCCTCTCTCAAGTAACTCTTGGTGTTTCTCTTGGTGATCTGAAGTGGCTGCAGGGAAAGGAGCAACATCAGATGTATCAAATGTTGGTTTATTCATAAAATAGGTTAGGATCATTTTCAGGTGTTGTTTCTCTGCATGTTGGAGGTACACGAGCTCCAGCAGCATCCGTTTTACATCTAGGACAACCTTTTCAATTCTCTGAATAATTGCTTCTATATCAGTCTTTCCTTTTTCCTTCTAGGCATCTTCCAAAACTGATCCTGTCCACGTCAGTAACTTTGCTGCACAAATTAAGTTGTTATCCACAGGAACAGAAAAGCAGGTATTCAGCAACTCTAGAAGACTAACCTGAAAAATATCTGCTTTTGTAACCTGTCCATTTAGTCCCCCAATCTCTAGATTAAGATAAAGGTCTCCTAGAAAAGCACAAAAATAAAAAAACAAAGCAAAAAACTCCCAAAACATTTTCTATGCCTACTTGATCTGAAAGCCTAGCTTTTATAAATCTATTGCCTTCAGGTTTGGATAATAACTAATTTAAAAGGTTGACAGATTTAAGTTTCTTATCAATGAGTCACTTAAACTTTTTATTTGGTGTTTTGTAAAGATTTTTTTTAAATAGGCAATAAAATTAAAAATAATCTTTTTAGAAGATTCTGCATATCAGTAGACATTCCTAGTTGGGCTTAAGTAGAGAGTCCTATACTTCAGCTGCTTCACAATCTGGAGCCACTCCCTAAAATACCCCCCAAAGAGACTTAGATATCACTTTCAGAGCTGGCAGTAGTTCATATAGATGCAAATGGGTATAACCCACATTTCTATCTAAACATAGTCTTGGGGACCCCAATTTTTATCAGGCAACTTTATATTCAGTCCTCAAAACCCACATACCCCCATTGGTTGGAAAGTCAGGCCTAGTTCTTCAGTACAAAAAAACAGGAGAAAAACAGGTACGAAATAGCTATTCATGGGAAGGAAAGGTTGAAAGTTATAGAGTAATGTTCTTTATCTGGATAATTCTGCATTATCTTTAGTAAGATTTTGCCACTATTGTAAACATTAGCTTCTAGAGCCATAATTCTTACACATAAATAGGGGAGGTGTAAAAAGAAGGCAGAGTACTATAATCTTTAGAAATTAGGATCTCATTTTTTTGTTGGATTTTGGATCCTTCATATCTGATATAGCTTTGGCTCTAAGATCTCATGGTTTAAGAAGGAAAAAGTTAAAAATCCCTCCTCAGACACATTAAATATCTCCTACTGCAGTCAGTTACCTTAAAAACTGTGGCTCTTTTGACAGTTATTCCTCAGTCACCACCAAAAGCACATATCCTGAGAATAAGATGGACTCAGATAGGCTAGGACAGACATGACACAGTCTGGTCGTCCTGACCTTCACCCCCTATGTCCCATTCTTACTGTTTTGTAAATTAACTCCACCCTAAAGATGCTTATCTTGAGTAGTTTAGATGGATTGATTTAGGAGATTACATTTTGAATTAGAATGTTGTAATAGGTCACTGATGTGTGCTGATTATTATTTGGAATAGATGTTGGTGTGGTCTTTGCTTTGAACTTTTATGTATAAAAGTGTAATTTTGGGCTTGGCACCTATAACACAGTGGTTACTGCATCAGCCACAAATACCCAGGCTGGCAGGTTCAAACCTAGCCCAGGCCAGCTAAACAACAATGGCAACTGCAACAAAAAATAGCCAAGTGTCATGGCAGGCGCCTGTAGTCCCAAGGACTTAAGCCCAATTGCTTAAGCCCAAGAGTTGGAGGTTGCTGTGAGTTGTGATGCCACAGCACTCTATCAAGGGCAACATAGTGAGACTGTCTCAAAAAAAAAAGTGTAATTTTGGAAATGGAAGAACAGAACAGTCTTGAAGAACCTACTCTCACTGTTCTTCAGAATCCTGGCCTTCTAACAAATAAAGTTTGGTGGACCTATGCCCGTGTCTGCATATTGACTGACAGTAGTTTGGGGGTGAAATGTTTTGTAAATGTCTATTAAGTCCAATTGCTCCACAGTCTCATTTAAGTCCCATGTTTCCTTATTTATTTTTTCTTAGTCCAGTTCTTTCATTGTCCAGTTCTTTCATTGTCAGCCAGGCTGCCAGATCCTCTTCAGTAATACCACAAACTAAATCAAAAGTCATGTATCCTGCCATAGCACAAACTAACCTTTGGTTCCTCATGATCAAAAGCACTCTCTCAGCACAAAATAATCATTGTTATTCTACAGATCCAAGGAGATTGGGGAGGTCAAATACATAGTAGAGTAGAGGTCAGACCTGAGAGGGACTTAAGACTCCTGGGGCTCTGTGAGGAAGACAGAGGACTCCACCTGAAAAAAAAAAAAGGAAGTTACAGTGTCTTTCTTGTGTTCCTTAAGGGATCTTAGTGTTGCAGGAAGACAAGGCCCAATGGAGAGAAAGAGCATCCAAACACTGTGCTTAAGAGAAAAAAGGCTTTTATTTCAGCCAGCAGAGCTTATGGCATACAAGAATTTGAGATGGCTGTGCTCCACAACTGGCTTGGTCTTTCCCTTTTTATTTCCAGTCAAAAAGTTCCACCCCACAGGTACTTTTCTCATTGGTCAGTTCGAATCAAGCGGGAGATGCTATTCCAGCCCCCAGAGAACTACAGGATTTCACAGAAGTAGAAATTTCCAAGTTGCAGGAAGTTAAGTCTATAAATTCCGAAGAGCTGATTCACCATGGAGAGGACCCAGTAGGTGTATCCTTGTGGGCTCCTTGAGAAGACCTGTTCTCCTAGACCTCACGCTTCTTGGGTATCCTCTCTCATTCCTCCCTTTTGAGACTCCATATATATTTATGGAAGTAATTCAAGAAGCAAATGAGACCCACATTCACTTTCTCAGTGACCTTTTTTAGAGAGTTCTCTAGTGTTTGTTGGGACTCAGATTTGATCTTAGCTTCCATGAGGTCACTCTGGGTTTCTTTTAAGATTTTAATAAATTCAGAAAATTGTGAACTGTTGATATGCTCTCACTCTGACTCCGACTGCAAAATCCACTGCATGATGGAGTGAGACTGAGGAAAGTTTGCTACTCTGTAGATATGAGGATCCAGAAGGCTGCACAACTGAGATTTAATAAATTCAGTTTTGTAATTGGAAGTCTTTTTGCAAAAATTGACAATATTTACTAGAAAATTCTGCAGAGACCAATCTGTGAGGCACATGTTAATCCAAGGGTCATAACTCTTTATTTTTGTACTCCATATTTCCTTTACCTTTATCATTTTTGTCAGCTCCTTTTCAGGATCATGTATCTCCCAAGTTTTCACATCCTCTAGAAAAGCCATAGCCTTGCACTTAGTAATTTTTCTTCATCCTGGATGTGGGGCATCACGGCTAGTTAGTATACTGTAGTGCTGTTTCATCCAGTTAGCCACCTGATTAGGATCCCTAAAATCATTTCTGTGACTGGAGAGGATAATGTCCCAAGCAGTATCAGATGAAGTCCTCAGTCAATGATATGCCAGGTTTGATTGCTGGCAATGAAGCCAGCTTTCCACTGGTCAAGGATATTTGCTTCTGGTGGGCCACCTGTCTGTGCTGCACATAATTGGCTTGGACTTTTTAGGAAGTGTTTCTCTGAGAGCTTATCTTTGAATCAGAGTTTGACACATTCGTGCCTGCAGAAGCTTTCAGCCTGAAACCACTGTAACTGCCCCTTATGAAAATATTCAGGGCCTCTATTGAGTGCTGTTTCACTTCTTCCAGCTGGTTACTTTGAAAACCCTCTGAAATGGCCTTCCACCAATAGATGCCCCCCAGATGCACAGGGCCTTGGTTAGCATGAAAGCCACACCTGTGGAAGAAGGCTTCAGTCTTGCGTCTCAGTGAGGAGAATCTGAGAGGGCCTGCTGGCTGATCCAGAAGGTCTTAAATGCATTTTAATTCCTAGAGGGAAGTTTTGGATAACTGGAGCTAATCCATGGGAAAGTAGCAGGAGGCCAGGGGGGTGTAGCTGAACTTGATTGAGCAGAAATAAGAGTTCTCAGCATGTGTTTGTTGAGTTTTCTTGGATTCTGAAGATTTGCTGTGATTCAAACCAGCTTTGAGACTAAATCCCCAACCTCTACCCTTGGCTGCAGCAATTGCACTGAATCCTAGATTTTCTATTGTGTGGATGAACATGGATACTTCTTGAGAAGATCTAAATTCTACATCCATGTGCCCTGCTAAGGGCCACAGAGTGAGAAGTCCTTGGGGACTCTGACTAGCTCCTCTCTCTTCTCTATCAGTCTGCTTTGATGGGTGGTTTTGTAAATTCCTTGGAGGGCCAACTCTCCAGATGCCCATCTCACCAGATCTTTATCTGGGAGGTTTTGAGGCTGGGATAGTTCTGCAGGCTGAGGTTCAAGTTGTTTCTCCATGTTGTCTGAGACTTTTCTTAGGAGCCTTTCAGAAGATGGCCTGTACTCTTTGGGGATGTCCAATGCTACTTTGCTCCTTTCTGCCTCTTCCACTCGCTGCTTTCCTTGTGTCATCAAGTCATTTGGTTCCTTTAGTGCCTTTTCTGTCTGCTCCTGATTTTTCTTTGCCATCTCTATCCAAGAGTTCTCTACTTCTAACAAATTTGAGTGTGACATCTTTAGAACCTTCTTCAGGGCCCTTTCCTCCCACGAATGTCGTGTCTGCAATATTAATTTCTGGGGGTCGTTTTCTTCTAGGTGTTGTAAGGCCTGAGCAAAGATCACACCCAGGTCTTCCTGTAGGTTAGGAATTCAGAAATCACCACTCAGGCCTACTTTTTCCAGCATCTCTTGGAGTTCTTGCCTCCTTTTGTCTCTGAGAACAGGCTTATCAGGGTGTCTTCTGCTGTGGACATGGCTGTTGGAATAACAGACACTCAGGCTGACTGTATTGATCTTAAGAAATGTCAGCCACATAGCTAAAACAGAGAGTAGACTAATAATGAAAGTGTTCAAGGCTTTCTCATCCCCTCCTTTCATTGTTCCAGCATCTAATTTTGCTAACACTTTGTGTGTGTGTGTGTGAAGATATTATGGCTGTTCTCAACATGGATCACCTTTTTAGTTGCCAGGATGTGTTGCAACTTAAGTACCCAATTTTGTTACTTCCTCTTATACAGAATCAGTTGCTTGGACAGTATTAACTTGAGTGAGGGAATTTAAAAATATGCATAAGTTGGAAAGCTTGATATATATTTTTAACATAAGAGTGATTCTACCAGTTATCTTTCCTCCCTTAATTCTCTCAAAACGTGTGTTGCTTGGTTCCCTTCCTATGACTATGTCCTTCCTTCTTAGGTCATTTCATGATATTTATTTCTCTACTGTCCTTTTAAATGTACATCTAATGTGGATTATGATTCTCACTCTTTTTTTTTTTTTTTAGAGACAGAGTCTTCACTTTGTTGCCCTCGGTAGAGTGCCATGGCATCACAGTTCACAGCAACCTCCAGCTCTTGAGCTTAGGCGATTCTCTTGCCTCAGCCTCCAGAGTAGCTGGGACTACAGGTGCCCACCACAATGCCTGGCTAATTTTGTTGAAGTTTGGCCAGGGCCAGATTCGAACCCACCACTCTCAGTATATGGGGCTGGCGCCCTACTCACTGAGCCACAGGTGCCACCCTCACTTCTTACTCTTCGTTGTCCTTTGTTAATATCCTCTTTCTATTACGTGAATATGGTGATGCCATCTTTATCTGTGTCTATAGACCCAAATACTCTCCTGTATCCAGTGTTTTATCAATGCTGTTTGCCCCGAAATATCTTTAGGACATTAACAGCAGGTGAGGTGAGACTTCACACCTGTCCTCTTTGTATATTACTTAAGTTTCCCTTCCTCTTATAATTCCTGTCTGACTGAATGGCTCAATCATGTTTCCAGGCCAATGAGTATCCTATTTATCCTATTCTTCCTAATGTGAATTTTGTACATCATGTCTTTTTAGTTTACCCTCTTAAATTTTTTTGTTTCACTTCTTTGCCACCCTGCCTCCACCAGCTGTCCCTTCAATTTTCGTTTACCATGTCTACTGGATTGCTATCACATCATCCTATTTGCTATGGTTTGAATGCTTGTACCCTCAAATCACATATTGAAATTTAATTATCATTGTAATAGTGTTAAGAGGTGCAATGATTGAATGGTGATTGGGATATGAGAACTTTGTCTTCACAAGTGGGATTAATTCTGTTATCAAATATTGAGTGTGACCCCCTTTGGACCCTTCTCAATTCTGCCTTCTGCCATGTGATAATGAAGCATGAAATCTCTTGTCAGATGCTGGTGACTTCATCTTGGACATCAACATCTCCAGAATTGTGAACCCGTAAGTTTTTCTTCAATGTAAATTGTTCATTCTTGGGTATTCTATTATAGCAACACAGAACAGATTGTGACATCATGCTTCAGTCATTTTCATCTTGTGTTTTCCATATTCTCCAATGCCTCTTAAATTTGAATTTACACTTTAATGACAGAATTGGAAACACAGACTAATCTTTCCAGCTGAAGATTTTTAAAATAGCTAGATTAATTTTTAAGAAAATTTAAAGTTTCACCTACCTGTGTTTACCAGGTAGTGAAAACTATTTGACAGAGTAGATAAATAATTTAAAGCAATTCTCCATTACAAACTAAAATATAAAACTTGGAAAACACCAAAGAAGACAAAAGAAAGTTCCATGCCAGGTGGCACCTGTGGCTCAAAGGAGCCCCATATGCCAGAGGTGGTGGGTTCAAACCCAGTCCCAGCCAGAAACTGCAAAAAAAAAAAAAAAAAAAAAAAAAAAGTTCCATGCCTACATATCTAAGTGAAACTGCAGAAAAGCAGAGCTAAACCACAAAAAGAAAGCATACATTTGTGCTGCTATAATACCTAAGAATGGACAATTTATAAATACTGGATTTATTTTTCTAACAGTTTTGGAGGCTGGAGAAGCTCAAGAGCAAGGCACCAGCAGGTTCAATGTCTCAGGAGGGCCTGCTGTTTGCTTCTAAGATGGCATTTTGTTGCTGCATCCCTACATGACAGGGAAAAGGAGAAAAAAGGCCTAGTTTGTTCCCTCTAGCTCCTTTATAAGGCACTCATCCTTCATGATATCCTGAGTCTGGAGCCCCAGCATTGCAATCGGCATAGGATAGACATCCCCATTCCCAAAGTGAACAATAGAGAAGAAAGGATTCACACAGATCCCAAATAAGTCCAAAATTCAACAAAACAAGCAACATTAAATCTTCATCCTCCAGAATAATGTTCTTTGAATCCATATCCTACCTTCTAGACATATTGGGGTGGGGCTTCCAAATTCATTTGGGGCCACATCCTCATGGCTTTGCTGGTTTAAGCTCACTCAGGAGCTCTCACATTGTGCAGAATTCTTGTTGTCAGTTATTTTCTTTAAGTGCATTAAAGATTAACGTTTCCATTCCTATGTCTTTGGCTTCCACTAACTCTACTGACAAGTAAGTTTGCTCCATTAGGATTTTGAAGGTGAACTCTGCTTTCTCTGGCTACTCTCAGAGCCTTTTCTAAACTGGAAAGAACAGAATCTCCTTGTTCTCACTCCTGCTTCTCTTTCTGTAGGTTAAGCATTCAAATTACAAATATAAAATGCAAGCAAAAGAGACTAGTAGGGAAATCCAATTCTAAACACAAAACAAGTTCTGCAAGTGGTGGGAGACATGGCCTTCCTTGTATTCTGGGGTCTTCAGTGGTTAAGGAGCACACACACTATCCTTCATGCTGGGGTGCAAATGGACTGGCTGCTGGGTGAGATGGGTCAGTCTCACCTGAGAGAAGCTACAGGGGAAAGGAACCTGGGGTAGGGGATGCGGAAGCTGCATGCCTACCCCCAACCACCCTTACTCAGAGCTGCATGCCTACCCCCACCTACCCTTACTCAGTTCCCTTCTCTGAGTTGTTTAGTTGCCAGTAAGATATCAAAATGCCACAGACATATGGGGCACAGGCATCACCACAAAGGGTTTCTGAAGAAATTATGGTAAGAAAAGGAAGTTGGTACCATTCTTAGAGGGTAGGCTTGGGAGCAAGTTCCTGCACTGTTTCCAGCCCCTCTCTGCTATGGGCTACTGCTGAGTCTGTGATGTGGGCAGACTCAGTTTCTAGGCCATACTGTCTGTCTGGGTGTGGCTTTAGCCTTCTGTTGAAGTTTTAAGGTGCCATTTTGAATGTTTGAACACTGGGTGGTGGCCAACCCTCTGGCTGAATTTAAGATGATGAAGATGCATTCCCAACCTGGCTGGGGAGGAAGAAGAAACCAAGCTTTCCAGCATGCATCTGGGATGATCTCCAATATTCTGCAGATAGCTGCTGTGGGACTGAATCTCAAGTGAACTGCACTTCACACAATTTCCTGTCAGTGCCACCTGCCTGAGAGGGCCCCATTTTTTCTGGTCACAGGCCCAAGGTACCATTTAGGGGGATTATAGCTGGCAGAATCCCATCCCATGGTTGAGCTCAGGCTGATGTACCATCAATTGGGGATGGGTCTGGGAGTCTACACTCTCCAAACATGTCTAGAACAATTCCTACTGCCCTTCTATGGGCTGCTGCATGACCCAAATGCAATTAAGTGGCATTCCCTTAGCATCTGGCTCATGCTGCTTGCCTAAACGGGGCCCTGCCCTATTTGATTGCAAGTCCACACCCAGTACCATTTTGAGAAGTTAATTCATCCCTCCCTTGGGACAAGTTCAAGTGATGTGACTGCAGCTGCCACCAGGAAAGAGAAAGAGAAAGAGGACACAAAATACTCCTAAGCACATTAGGATAATAGCTGCCATCACCAACCTGTTACTGGCACCTTTGGGATTGAAGACTAGCCTACCCAATCCAATGCAGACACCAATAATATCAACATGGACCACTTGGATCCTAATGGGTGATCCATGAGCACTACTGCCACCTCATATACTTCACATCAGTTGCTCAGAGGTCAGACAACCTGGCCATGTATCCATCCCTCTACTTCAAGTACTAGCTTCTGAGCAAGCCATCTGAAGGCCCAAGAATTTCCCACCACCACCACCACCCCCGGACATACTGAGACAACTGAAAGTGTAAATTAAGGTATACTCTGCTCACTGCTTCCACTAGTAGGGAACCCATGATCAATACAGTTTGTGTTCAATTCCCCAGCAAAACTCAATCACAACATCAAGTAACAACTCAATGAGCCACCAAGGAAATCACAGACAACACTGACCCTCTGGGTGGTGCCTGTGGCTTAAAGGAGGAGGGCACCGGCCCCATATGCCAGAGGTGGCAGGTTCAAACCCAGCCCTGGCCAAAAACTGCAAAAAAAAAAAAAAAAAAAAAAATACTGACCGTCTACAAGAAATCATACAATGATCACAGTACTGTAAGTGCTCAAAATGAACGCCAAAGTATCCTACTCAACCAAGAACATATATATACCTCCTCAGGAAAATATTTTCACATTTAAAGATATTTGAAAAAATAATAGATGACTACTACATTAGAAGCACAGACATCAGTGGAAGGACAGAAGAAACATGTAAAAGAAAGGAAATGTGATACCACTGAAGGACCACAATGATTGTTCAGCAATGGATCTTAATCAAAAAGAATTTTCTGAAATTCCAGATAAAGAATTCCATGAAGAGGGAGAAGGATTGGTGTGCCCGTGTCTAATGAACACAATGTAAGTGTCCTGGTGTGGGACACAACTACAACAGGGACCTGACCAAAGAAATGCAAACACTGTAACCCAATTTTTTGTATCCTTGTATTAATCCAAAATTAAAAAAGAAAGAATTCCAAATATTAGTTTTAAAGAACAACAATCAGATGGAAGAAAAATCTCAAAACCAATATAAAACATCAGAAAAGCAAGTCAGAATGTGAATGAGAAATTTAACAGATAATTATCATTAAGGAAACCCAGATGGAAATTCTGGAACTGACAAATTGAAGGAAAAACAAAGCATATTTGAAAGCTTCAAAAATAAACTAGTACAAGCAGAAGAAGGAAGAACTTAAAGACAGATATTTGAAATAATCCAGTCAGACAGAGATAAAGAAGATATCATTTTAAAAAAGGAGCAAAGACTTTGAGACACTGAAACTACATAAAATGAGCATATGCATAAATTATTAATATTCCCAAAGGGGAACAGAGAACAAAAAGTTTAGCAAACCTATTTAAGAAAATAATTGAAAAAGCTTTCCAGGACTAACAAGAGTCAGGAGGTCCAGTGATCTCCAAGGAGATATATTACCTAAAGAATTTTATCACATTATATTATAATATGAATAACTAAAGATGAAGAAAAAGAGAGAATTTTAAAATTAGCAAGAGCAAAGTCTCTAGTCTCCCTTAGAGAAAACTTCATTAGACTAACCATGAACATCTCAGCAGAAATATTGCAGTACAGAAGAGAATAGAATTCCACTAAATTGATGAAAGAAAAACCTGCAAGTCAATAATTTTATGTTCTATTAGAATTAGCTTCATAAATGAAGGAGAAATAAAGTTCTTGTCAGGTAAGTAAACACAGAACAAATTTACCACCAGTAAAGGAGCCCTATAGGAAATGCACAAAGGACTTTCAAATATGCAAACAAAATGTCAATATTCCCCATCACAAAAATGCACGAAAATTAAAACTCACCTTATAAAATAATCACAAGGAGGAGGAAGAGAAAGAAATTAAATGGCAACATGACATAAGTTGAGCAAATCACTAAGACAAGAAGACCCCCCCCCCCAAAAAAAATAAAGGAAAGAAATTACAAAACTGGTAATCAAATAACAATATGAGAAGAACAGTTTTACATAATCAATACTAATCTTGAATGTAACTGAATTAAATTTTCCACTTAAGAGACTTAGATTAGCAGATGGAAAAAAATGATTCAACTATATGCTATAGTTGAATAAGAAACTCACCTTAAAACACATATAAGAAACTCACCTTAAAACACATATAGACTGGCCAGGGACAGTGGCTTACACCTATTATCCTAACACTCTGGGAGGCTAAGGCAGATGGATAGCTTGCTGTCAGGAGTTGAGACCAGCCTGAGCAAGGGCTAGACCTCATTTCTACTAAAAATAGAAAAATGATCCAGGCATTGTGGTGAGTGCTGGTAGTTCTAGCTACTTGGGAGGCTCAGGCAATATGGTCACTGGAACGCATTAAGGTTGCTGTGAGCTATCATGCCACAGCACTCTACCCAGGGTAACAGAAGAGACTTTTGTGTAAAAGAAAAAAAAAGTTACTGAAGTCTATTTTTATATGCTATTTCCGGGAAATGCATCTGACCTGAAAAATTTCATTCAGATTCGTATCAGATAACAAAGACTTAAATCACCAAATGTAGGGAAAGACATGAATGGTTATTATATAAGGGTGAAGGGAAAAATTCAACAAGAAGACATAGCATTCCTAAATATTTGTGCATCTAACAACTGTGTGCTTTGATCCATAAAAACAAATCCTACTTTAGCTAAACAAATGATAAACAGCAGCATTGTAATAACCAGGAATTTCTAGCACTCCACTGACAGAATGGAACCCATCTTTCAAGAAAGAAATGAAAAAAGAAACAATGAACTTAAATAGGACTCTAGAACAAATGGGCCTAATAAACATTTACAGAGCTTTTTACCACAGAACTACTGAATATTTGTGCTTCTCATCAGTTCATACATTGATGAGAACACAATACAAGACTGATCACTTCCTATACAACAAAAAAGCCTCAATACATTAAAAAAAAAAAAAAGAAATTCTAGATATTCTACCATGTGACTTCTCAGAACACAGTAAATTTAGAAATTAATACCAACTTTTAAAAGAAAAAGAACCTAATCCCAACAAAAAGATATACCTGTACACAAAGTCATAAAAACTAATCAACCTACTGGTGACCGATTATTAGATAAAGAAGAAAATTAAGGAGATAATTGAAAAAAATCTTCAAATTGAATGACAAAGGGGACACAAGTTACCAAAATATATGGGAAGTTGCCAAAGCAGTCCTAGGAGGTATATTTACAGCCTTAAATGCTTACATTGAAAAGGCAGAAAGATTACAAATTAGCAACCTAATGAATATTCTCAAAATATTGGAAAAAGAAGAAGAAACTTATCCCTAAACCAGGAAGGAAAAGAAATAACTAAGGTAAGAGCAAAAATGAATGAGATCAATTCCAAAAGAATAATACAAAAAATTAATTAAACAAAGATTTGGTTTTTTGCAAAGGTATACAAAATCAACGAGATACTTGTTAGATTAACCAGACAGAAAAGAAAGGACCCTATGAGCTGAATCAGAAATGAAAAAGGAGATATTACAACCCATAACAAGAAATACAAAATATTATCTCTGAATCCTATAAAAATCTCTGTGCCACCTAGATGTGAAAATGTTGAGGAAATGAACAAATTCATGGAAAATAAAAAAACAATCTATGCCCAATGAGGAAGAAATAGAACTCCTGAATAGACTAATATCAACTAATAAAATTGAAGCAGCAATTAAAAAAAAAAAAACTCTTGAAAAATTAAGGCCCCAGAACAGATAGTTTCATCTACAAAGAAAAACTGTCACTTAACTGCCGAAATTATTTGATAACATTAAAAAGAAAGAAATCCTCCTCATCTTGTTCTACAAAGCCAGTATGACATTGATGCCAAAGCCAGGAAAGGTGACAACTAAAAAAGAACACTATAGACCCATATTCTTTATGAATATAGATGCAATAATTCTCAATGAAATTATGGTAAACCATATTTAGCTCCACATTAAAAAAATAACAATAATCCACTACAATAAGGTGGGTTTCATCCTAGAGTAGAGGAAGGTTCAACATGCAGCAATCTGTAAATGTTATTCACCACATAAATACAAGCAATATCAAAGACCATATGATACTCTCAATAAATGCAAAGATAGAATTTGACAAAACTCAGCACCCTTTTGTGATAAGAACTATTAATACAATAGGCATAAACAGAACATATATAATACCATAAATGGCATATATGAGAAACCCACAGCCAACATTATACTGAATGCAGAAAAATTAAAAGAATTCCCACTTAGAACCAGTAGTAGAGAAGGTTGCCACAGTCACAACTTTTGTTCCAAATAGTGCTAGAAGTCCCAGCCAGAGCAATCAGGAAAGAGAAGGAAAACAAAGGTATCCAAATAGGGAAATAAGAAGTCCAACTATTACTCAATTCTGATAGTATGATCTGATATCTAGAAAACTCCAAAGATTCTACCAAGAAACTCCTAGAAGTGAAAAAAAATTAAGCAAAATCTCAGGTTACAAAATCAATGCCCCCAAATAAAAAGCATTTCTATGACCAAGATGGGAACCAACCAAGAACTCCATCCAATTTACAATAGATGCAAAGAAAAAACACCTACAAATAAATTTAACAAAGGAGGTGAAAGATTTCTGCAAGGAGAGCTACGAGTCATTGCTAAAAGATATCATAGATGGCACAAACAAATGGAGAAACATCCCATATTCAAGGATTGGAAGAATGAACATTGTTAAAACTATACTTTCCAAAACAATCTACAGATTCAATGGAACTGCTATTGAAATGCCAGAGCTACTTTTTATGGAATTAGAAAAAACTATTCTAATATTCATATGGAACCAAAAAAAAAAAAAAAGAAAAATAATTAAAATAATCCTAAGCAAAATGAACAAAATTACAGGCGTCAATGTACTTGGCATCACGTTATACAACAAGGCTACAGTCACCAAAATAGTATGTTACTAGTATCAAAGTGGACCCATAAATCAACAGAACAGAATAGAGAACAACCCAGAGCACCTTACTGAACAAATCCTGCTGGGAAAATTGAACAACCTTATGCAGAAAAAGAAAATTGTATCTCCATCTCTCCCCATGTACAAAAGCTGACACAAGAGGGATTAAATCCTTAAATGTAAGACCAGAAACAATAAAAATCCTAGAGGACACCTTGGAAAACTCTTCTGGATATTGGCCTAGGCAAAGAATTATGACTAAAACCTGAAACTAAATGTAATTAAAACCAAAAAAACCCCTCAAATGGCACACAATTATGCAAAAAATCTTTATAGCAAAAGAAATAATCAACAGAACAAATGCATAACTCACAGAATGAGAGAAAATGTTTGCTATGTGTTTGATAAAAAACTAACATCCATAATCAACAGGCACTTAACTCAGCAAGAGAAAAAAGTCAACCTCATTAAAAAATGAGCAAATGACATGAAAAGGCATCTTTTAAAGGAAGATATAAAAATGGCCACAAAAACATAAAAGTATACTAATCAGCAGGTAAATGTAAATTATATTACAATCAGATGCTATCTTTTCCAAAAAAAAAAAAAATGCAAGAGGAGAAAGGAGAGAAGAAAAGCAAATGAAAAGAGATGAAGAATGCCTATAAGACATTTAAAAAACATCAAAAGTGCAAATTTGAGACTTACTGGCATTCAAGAGGGGGTTGACAAAGAGCGTGGTATAAAGTGCTTATTCAAAATATTAATAATAGGCTGGGAGTGGTGGCTAATGCCTGTAAATCCTACACTTTGGAGGCCGAGATGGGTGGATTGCCTGATTTAAGGAGTTTGAGACCAGCCTGGGAAGCAGGAGACCTGTCTTTAACAAAATAGCCTTCTGTTGTGGTAGATGCCTGTAATCTCAGCTACTCAGGAGGCTGAGAAAAAAGGTTCACTTGAGCCAGGAATTTGAGGTTGCTATGAACTATGATGCCACAGCTCTCTATGAAGGGTGACAAAGTGAGACTGTCTCAATAAAAATAAATTAATAATAATAATAATAAAACAACTTTCCAAACCCAAAGAAAGATATAAATACCCAGATACAAGAAGGTCTGGAATCACTAAACACATTTAACCCAAATAATGTTATCCAAGGCCCTTGATAAACTCTCAGAAGTCAGGAATAAAGAAAAGATTCCAAAAGTATCAAAAAAAAAAAAAAACCCAAAAAAAACCTAAGAAATAAGAACAGTACATAAAGGAGCTATGATTAATCTGGGAATAGATTTTGCACCAGAAATAGTTTAATCCTGGAGACTGCAGGGTAACATGTACTATTGCTGAGGAGGTGAAAAAAATGTCAACCAAGAATTCTGTCCCCAGATAATCTTTATGAAGGAAAAAAGTTTTTAAACATGAAGAAGAGATAAAGTATTTCCCAGAATAACAAAAGCTGAAGGAATTTATCACTATGAGACATGTCTTACAAACAAGGGAGTTCTTAATTCTAAAAGAAAATAATGCTACGTGCAAAAAGAAAATATTTGAAAGTATAAATGTTGGTAATAAAACTAAGTACACAGACAAATTCAGAATACCCTAATACTGTAATTGTGGCATGTAATCCACTATAACTCTAGTAAAAAGGCTAAAAGACAAATTTATCAACAATAACGATAACTATAGCAAGCTGCTAAGGCATAAGCAATATAAAATGATGGAAATTGTGACAACAAAAAGTTAAAATATGGGGAGGGATGAAGTAAAGTGTAGAGTTTCTTAGTTTTTGCTTTGTCGATCAAAGTTAAGTTATCTTTTCTTTAAAATAACTAAGAGGTGTCTTTTGTAAGCTTTGTGGTGACCATGAAGCAAAAACCTGGGTGGAAACACTAGGAATGGAAAGCAACAGAATTAAAACATACTATCAAAGGGGTGGTGCCTGTGGCTCAAAAGGGTAGGGCGCCAGCCCCATATGCTGGAGGTGGCGAGTTCAAACCCAACCCCAGCCAAAAACAAACAAACAAACAACAACAACAACAAAAACATATTATCAGGGAGTATAGAGGAAGACATAAGAAAGGAATAAAAGGAGAGGAGTTTGAAAACCAGGTAACAAAATGTGTGACACTGAAGGTGAGTAGAGTAAATTCTTTAATTTAAAAGACATAAAAGACTGAGTGTGCTCATCACTTAGTTCCAATTTAAGAGTAAGTACATGATGTATTTATTTTCCATTCTTTAGATACTTTAGGATAAAGGTCTCCATTTTCATACAAATTGTTGCAAAAGGCCTTAAATAATCTTTCCTGATGGCTGAGTAGTTCAAAAAATTTTGACAACTATGCATTGATTTATGATAAAATCAAACTACTTTGACCTGGCATTCTGGACCTCTCCTGTCTAATCCCTTTTGCAACCACTCTTTTTTTTACCTTTTCCTACCGTCTAGCTCCCTCTTCCTTTAGTACCCACACTCGACCTTTATCTTTTCACATCGCTGTGTATCTTGATCCTGCATATTACCTTCTTGGTGGGCTTTATATTCCTGACTCAATTCAAGTTTCTCTTTATTTATGAAGTCTTCTTTTGATCCTCTATGTCAAGTAGTAGCCTCCCTTTCTGTGCTTGTGATACTACCTGCTATGCACGGGTCAAATTAACAATGGTAAACTTTACCTGAGCCTTTTGCTCCTGGAAAATAGGTATGATTAAGTACACTCATTTACCTTTTTTGTTCTGAATAAAGGCTTCTGCTGAAGGAACTCAGGAAATTTTAGCTCAAATTTTGATTGCTAAGAAACTCTACACTTTACTTTTGATATAAAGAGATTTTGAACTATTGGCCCTTTGAAATTAAAAAAATAGTGAAAGGGACCTTCTCTATATCTGTATGTACCAGACTGACAGATTAAAAGAATGGGCTTCCCTTTGTTCTCCCTATTATCCCAGTACATTGTAGGAAAAACCAACCAAGAATGTAGCCTGACCTGACACAAATCATTTTAAACACTGTACTTCTCTGTGACATTAATTTACAGGTCATTCTGTTCCCCCAAGGCATTCATTCTTCCAAGTAGCTATTTATCCTCCCTAGTAACTATTGATCGCCCCTAAGCATAAGTACCTGTACTTCTCACCCCCCCCCAAAAAAGACATGAAAATATATGATCTTTGTTCAGATATTGAGTAATTACTCCACACTTCTTCTCATGCACACAGTAAATAAAGCTTTCTTTTATTAATCTGCCTTATTACATGTGAGTTCATCTTTTGGTGAACTTTTGGGAGAAAGAGCAAGTTTCCCTCACCTTTATGTTGTAAAGAACCACTCTTAGCCATGTGAATTAGACAAGATTCAGGTCTCCTTTTCACATTTATGATAGGTCAGATACAGATCCTTTAAATTCCCCTTCTTTGTTTCATAAAGGATTAGCTGAACTATTTATACTCACTGATCAATAGAAACAAAGTGACTATTATCTTCAGAAAATATTAATTAAGCTTCTCTTCCTTTTTCATGTTCCTAAACTTTGATGTATGTTTCTTGGGACCCAGCGTAATTAGGTGACCTTCTTGTATGCATGTAGTTTTTTTTTTTTAAGAGTCTCACTTTGTTGCCCTCAGTAGAGTGCTGTGGCATCACAGCTCACAGCAACCTCTAGCTCTTAGGCTTAGACGATTCTCTTAGATGAGCCTCCTGAGTAGCTGGGACTACAGGTGCCTGCCATAACACCTAGCTATTTTTTTTGTTGCAGTTTGGCTGGGGCTGGGTTTGAATCCACCACCCTCAGTATATGGAGCTGGTGCCCTATTCACTGAGCCATAGGTGCTGCCCCATGCATGCAGTTTTTTATCTATTGGTTTTCTATTAGTATTGGGTGCACAATGTGAGGATAAACAGCACATCTCCTGGGTGAAGGGCTCAACTACAACTTGAACTTTACCTAAGAAAGGAAAACAATATAACCTAATCATTTGTATACTCATATTAATCTGAAATTTAAAAAAAAAAAAGAATTGCTGACTTTAGGAAAAATATTCCCTGAATATCTCACTGCCTCCATATGGGTCTCTTTCTGGCCTTGGTGACTTTTCCTGGTAAAGGAATCCATCTGCTGAAGGAGCTAAGGAAATTTCACCCTAAATATGATTCCTTTGTATAAGGAATATTTTCAATCAAAGGACATTCATGATCAGAAAGCACGATCAGAAGAGGTCTTGCCTCTGTCTACATAAAATCTGAGTAGCCTGATTGGGAATCAGAGGGGGCTGTGGACTTCCTTATTGCATGCTAATAGACCTGACTTCAGAGTCCTTTGGAGCATGAGACCTGTCTCTCAGTTAATCTACAAATCAATCTGTTTCCATTCATCTGCACACATCCCCCCTAGCAACCACTTGCTGCATGTCTACTTTCCACATTCTAACCCCCCACTTCCAAGAGGCATCTATAAAAGTCTCTGACCATCACTGAGACTTTGGGTAATCATTCTTGTGGTTCCACCCATGCGTATGGTATTTAGAAATAAACCTTTCTCTCATTAATCTACCATAATTGATCTTTCAGTGAACCAGATCAAGGGAAAAGGGCAGATCTTGCTCTGATGCCTTCACTGCCTGGTTGCCTGAACTTTTATGGTTGGATTGCTCTTCTGTTGCAATAGTCCTCTTCCTCATGTTGAAATGATCTTTTTAAATAAAATCTCTCTGTACCTAAATCTGGATTTGTTTTTATTTAATAATACAAAGTATCAAATAATTTTTTGTCTGTTTGGATTATGCACTCCATATCCTCCCAGATTGTTAACTATTTTTTAGAATAATGATACTAAATAACTATTTGTGTTCCCCAAATCTCTTAATTTCCCTGTGCATCTGACTGCTTCCTGAGACTATTTACATCAGTTTCTGTCTTAGTTCCTTGGTTTTGTATATCTCCTTGTTCACTCCATTTCCCAAGTTTTCCTCACCTCCCTGTCTGTCTCCTGAGTCTCAGTTCCCATTTTCAGGTTGCTGCAGAGAGGTCAAAAGGAGAGTCATTTCTTTCCCTAAGACTGGAAGACTACTGACTTTGGCTTGGAATGTGAGAGAGAAAAGCGGATCTATTTTCAAAACAGGAAGTGCAGAACTAGTTTCACTTATGCCTTTGCTCTTTTTTCTAAGAAATCAGCTGATTAAAAGGAAGTCTGTTTATGTTTTGTCATGATTCCTGGATTTAAAAATTATCAAAAATGGAAGAACACTTCTTTTAAATTTTATATTAATATGAGCCACCTACATGCAATTAGATTACATAGTTTGCATTTGTGAGGTTAAAGGCTGAATTGTAGCTGTGTCCTTCATCAGGGAAGTGTGCTGTTTACCCATGCCTCATACTTGTTGGGTTAAAGCCCAGAAACCCTACCTCACAATCCTTGTTTCTGAGGTTTTTCTTTTCTATGAGCCTGTATTGTTAATCTACAACAGTAGAATTTGGTCCTGAGTACGTGTGAAGGTTGTGTTTCCATTCCTGTGATACTTTGCTTAGGAGGATGTTCACCAAGTTCATTAAGGTTGTTGCAAAAGATGCAAAATCTCCACCTTTTTTGTGTTTGAATAGTATTCCTTAGTATACACATACCACAGTTTACTAATCCATTTATGTATTAAAGGGCACTTGAGTTGTTCCACATCTTTGCAATTATAAACTGAGCTGCTGTAAATATTTGAGTGCAAATGTCTTTGTAGTATGAAATGTATTTTGTTCTTTTGGGCAGATACCTAGTAATGGGATCATAGGGTCAAATGGTAAGTCTACTTTAAGTTCTTTGAGGAAGCTTCATACTTTCTTCCTTTGTTGATTGTGTCCTTAGCTGTGCAAAATCTTTTTAACTTGTTCAAGTCCATTTATATGTTTTTTCTGCTGCCGTGATTGCCAGTGGGGTCTTCTTCATCAATTCTTTCCCTAAGCTAGGAAGATTAAGAGTTCTTCCCACACTAACTTCTAGAGTTTTTATAATTTCCTGTTTAGATTTAAATTTTTTTTTTTTTTTGCAGTTTTTGGCCGGGGCTGGGTTTGAACCCACCACCTCCGGTATATGGGGCCAGCACCCTAACTCCTTTGAGCCACAGGTGCCACCCTAGATTTAAATCTTTTATCTATTGGGAGTTAATTTTTTGTGAGTGGTGAGAAGGGCATGTCGAGTTTCAGTTTCTTACATGTGGTGAACCAGTTCTCTCAGCACCATTTATCAAACAGGGATTCTTATAATCCTAGCAGTCCAGGAGGCCAAGGTGGGTGGACTGCCTAAGCTCACAGGTTTGAGACCAGCCTGAGCTACAGCGAGATCTCATCTCTAAAAATAGTCAGGTGGTGTGGCAGGCGCTTATAATCTCAGCTACTTGGGAGGCTGAGGAAAGAGAATCGCTTGAGCCCAACAGTTTGAGGTTGCTGTTGCTGTGAGCTATGATGCCATGGCACTCTGCCGAGGGCAACAAAGTAGAGATTCTTTGCCCAGTGCACACTTTTGTTTGTTTTGTCAAAGGTCTGATAGCATTATGAGCCTCTTTCATCTCTAGATTTTCTATTCTCTTCCATAGACCTGTGTCTCTTACTTTTTTTTTTTTTTTTTTTTTTGGTTAAAACAGCTTAGCAAAATGAAATTATGGTTTTATTATTAGACAGCATAGTTTCACACACATATATCAAACAGGCAACAAACAAATAAATAAACAGCAACTTCATAGATAAAAAAGAGAAAAAAGAAAACCTTTTATCTTTGGCCTTTTTAACCATTTCCTATAAACTAATTACTTATAGGACAGCTAAGTACACATACACACCAAAGTTACTGGAATACTCAGAATAAGTTTTTTGTTGTTTTTCTTCTTTTTAAGGTTTTATTCTCCTCTGAGATTATAATGAACATGGTCACACGTTTTTTCAGCTCTATTATCATCAAGTAGGGCTTCCACAGGACTCTCTTCTCTTTCTTCTCCTTCAGGGATATGTACAATTCATATGTTTGCACACTTTGAAATAGTCCCATATCTCTTTAAGAAACCGCTCTGGTTTTGCTCTCTTCTTATCTCTCTCCATACCCTTCCTAAGTATGTCCAGATCCTTGGTGACTTTGTCTAATCTTTCTTTAATTTCTCGGGTCAACTTTTGCTGTTTTTCCACTTTCCCTTCAATCCCCTTCATCATTTTTTGCCATCTATAATCTGAATTCCATTTTTATCATTTCCATAATTTCTTTATAGTGGGTATCTTCGGTGGTAGCTACATCGTGATCCTTT
Source organism: Otolemur garnettii (assembly GCF_000181295.1). NCBI lineage: Eukaryota > Metazoa > Chordata > Mammalia > Primates > Galagidae > Otolemur > Otolemur garnettii. Next base: position 35,351,841 of record NW_003852396.1, read on the forward strand.
AGCAGAGGTGATGTTCATGTTTACTGTTCATGTTACCAGTGTTTTATTAGTGGTTCCTCTGCTTGTGTGGTTTCTATTTCATTTTAGCTCTAAACTAAAAGGTTAGGGTGTCCTTGAATCTTAGTTTAGAGATATACTAGTTTGGTTCTATTAGTTGGCTCATAGAAGCCAGTCAGGCCCTGGAGAGCAAAGTCTGGCCTAACAAAGGGGCTCAGTGATTGGACAGCTTTAATACTGTTCAGCAGTGTCTAGAGTCCCTTTTCATGCCCATTCAGGTGGACTGATTTAACAGCAGTGGTCCTGGAACACAGAGCTCTCTATACCCTTTTTAGGACTTGCTGAAGTCCTGGAACACAGAGCTCTCCATATTCTTGTTAGGACTTGCTGAAGTGATGTGGCAGCTCCCTGTTCTGCCAGCTACTCTTCAGGTTTTTGGATTGCCTGGCTGCCAAATCTGGTGAGCTCATGTCAGTTTGACAGGACCTGGAGACAGAGATCTTCACACCTCTTCTAGGACATGCTGAAGCAAGGTGGCAGGTTGCTGTTCCACTAGCCCACTCAGGAAGTTTTAGGGCTGTTTGGATGCCAAACCTGAAAGTGGACTGATGTTAGTTTCAGGGGCCGCAGGACATGGTACTCACCATGCAGCAGCTCTCTGTCTTCTAGCCCACTCAGTAGGGTTCTAGGGCCACTTGGATACTAAATCTTGCAGGCTGATGACAGCTTCAGAGGCTGGGGAAGTGGTGCATTCCACGCCACTTTCAGGACTTACCTGAAGCAAAGCAACAGTTCTTTGCTCAGTGGGTTTTAGGACCACGGAAGACAAATCCTCCAAGCTGATGATACCAGTTTCAGAGCTCTGCCACAGAGTTCTTCACACTCATCTCTGGACTTGCAAATCAAGGTAGCAGCTCCTTGTTTCACTGGCCCACTCATCAAATTTTGGGGCTGCTCAGCTGCTAAATCTGGCTGGTTGTTTTCAGTTTCCAAGGTCCCAGGACATGGAGCTTGCCACAACCCTACCAGGATCTGCCTGTATCAAAGGGGCAGCCTGCTGCCTCTCAGATCAGAGCCTACTGTTCCCAGCCCCAGCCTGTTCCCTTGTTCAGCTCCCCTTGGGCTCTCTAATAGAAGCACTTGGTTTCAGGTTACCAAGTATGGCTATGGAAGCCACAATAGGGTGACCAGACGTCCCGCTTTTGGCGGGACAGCCTGCTTTTTAACAGTTTGTCCTGCATCCCGCGGCATTTTAAAAAAGTCCCGATTTTTGGAAAGAATGCACTAATGGGTGAGAGAACAGGAAGGGAATATATGGTTTTTGGCTGCCATATGGCTATTTCATCAGGATATGAGTTTATATTATTTTTGTTAATTTTATAATGTTAAACTATAATAATAACAAATTGTTGAGAAGTGATTATCGAGAACTGCTTATCAAAGTTTGCATTGTTGTCAGGCCCTACCCTGCCCCCCCCCCGCCATGTTGTCCCACTTTACCAATGTTAAAATCTGGCACCCTAAGCCACAAGTCAGTCCAGTTCTGCCCCCACTCCAGTGGGAGGTATGGCAGGCTTGCTTCAGTTGCTATCCAATCCTGAATGTGCCTGAAAGAGAGGCACTTAGACTGGCAGAGATCTCACAGACCACCAAGGCTTGTACAAAAGGTCTTTAGTGGTGGGGGAGGGAGGCTGCAGAGCAGCACCAAGGAGGAGAGATAAGAGAAGAGGAAAGAAAAGAGGGGAGAGAGATACGGAGAGAGGGGAGAGAGATAAGGAGGAGGGATAGAGAAAAGCAAGGGGGAAGAGAAGGAAAGGAGAGAGAGAGGAGCTTTATATAGGGAAGTCTTAGAATGGTGATGGGCTGGTGGGATAACAAATAAGGAGTTATTATTCTGGCAGAAAGAGCCATAGGGGCAGGCAGCTAGAAATTGGAATAGGGTGATGAGGTAAGCAGGCCACTTCCTGAGCTAGGGCAGGAGTTGTAACTTCAAGGGCAGGAAGGGGCTTTTTGGGGGTAGGGGCTTTCTGAGGCATTTATCTAACAGTGCCTGGCGACTCGTGTAATAATTTACCACAGATTTCACATAGTTCTTCCAGCATAGCTTCAGTTTTTGTTAACTATCTGCCACCAAGAAGAAAGAGGAGTGGACATGTTGGGGACCTGGAGTCCCAGTTTCCCAATCCCAGTTGACCTGGTTTGGTTACTCTGTTGAGCTAGAAATTTCACAAGAGGCATGGTGGTAATTGAAGGGAAAAACGAATGGAAATAGGAAATAAAACTGGAGCAGCACAAGCAGCATAAATAGAGAGCAAAGGTAACCTCTACAGGTCTCAGTGTAACAAAGAGAAATGTTATTTGGGAAGAACAAAGAGAAAATTTAGAACATTCCCAAAGAGAGTTGGAAGTGGGGCCTGTTCATGATAGAGAGAAGATAAAAGTGTTGGGGGGTCTGAGATCCCCATTCTCTGAACCCAGTTGACTTGGTTTGATTATTTGGCTGAGCTAGAAAGTTCAACTGAGGCATGGCAGTAATCAAAAGCAAAATGAGTGGAAACTAAAAACGAGAGTGGCACAGGCACTGTGGATAGAAAGCAGAAGTAACCAAAAAAAAAAAAAAAAAAAGAAAGAAAGAAGAAGTAACCTACACAAGTTTCAGGGTTCAGAGAGATTTTTATTTAAGGAGGACAAAAAGAAAGTGTAGAGTACTTCCAAAACAAGTTGGAAGTGGGTCCCTCTCATGGAGGAGAAAAGATGAGAGAGACACAAAGGACTGCAGAGGTATAAATACTATCTCCATTTGAAATTAGTTGCAAGTCTTTCATTGGCCTGTGTCTCTAGGTAGTATTGCCCTTTTCTATTGGTCATTGATTATTTCTTGTTCTTGGTCATTGATTATCTACGTTACTTCATACTCACCTTTTTACTGGCCCTCCAGACTTCTTACTTTATCAGGCCAGGTTTTTTTCCCATTCCCTTTGAAAACTCCTTCTTAGTGTCCCTTCTCCTTAGGAGAGACAAAGGCACAAAGGCAGAGCAGAAGTACAAATGTCCTCTTTCTCTCCTTTTGAAATTGTTTGCAAGCCTTTCATTGGCCTCTCTGTGCCTCCAGGCATTATTGCCCTTTTCTATTGATCATTGATTGTTGTCTCTTTTTACTTATTATTGTGAAGGGGGTCTCTGCAAAGCAAAAAGCAGCGCTTGTGTATTATTTCCAGGGACTCTCTGAAAAGCAGGGAGCCCCCTTGAGGTAAAGAGTTAGAAATCAACAAAACAAAGTACAGGGCTAGAGAAGATTAACATAAGAAATAACTTATCTATAGGCAGATGGAACCACAGGAACCAGAGGGCACCAGTCGTGGTTGAGGGAGGGAGTCATGAGAAGGTGAAGGAGTTCATCTTTCCTGGAGAGTGAATGACTCTTATGTCTGAGACTGCTTTTAGAATCCATAATGGGTGCTGATCTTGTACCAAAGTTTTATTTCAAATGCCAGGACCAAAGGAATACCAACTTTCAAGGATTTATAGAAGGGTAGAAAGGAGGTTGCTGTGACTATGCAAGGTAAGAAATAATACCACAGTATTGGTCCTTGACCTCTCAGATACCTACTGATGTACAGAATCTTCTAAAAAATTTTAAAGAATTTTATTGCCTTTTTAAAAGGCTCTTTACAAACCACCAAATAAAAAGTTGACATGACTAATTGATAAGAATATTAAATCTAACAATCTTTTTAATTAGTCATCATCCTACCCTGAAGGCAATAAATTTATAAAACTAGGCCCTCATGGCAAACAGGCATAGAAAATGCTTTCTTCGTGCTGGGCATGGTGGCTCCTGCCTGTAATCCTAGCACTTGGGAGGCCGAGGTGAGTGGATTGCCAGAGCTCACAGGTTTGAGACCAGCCTGAGTCAGAGTGAGACTTTTTCTCTAAAAATAGCCAGGTGTTGTGGAGGGCACCTATAGTTCCAGCTACTTGGGAGGCTGGAGCAAGAGAATCACATAAGCCCAGGAGAAAGAGGTTACTATGAGCTATGAAACCAAGGACCAAAAATAAAAGGTTATTCTGAAACATCAATGAAAGGAAATTGGAGTCCAGGTTCTGTGTGGGCAATATGACCTTTATTTCCACTTAGGTGCAAGATAGCTGAGTCCAAGAAAAGGGTCAGCACATGGGTTAAGGTGATTTAAAGGGTTGGAGGGATAGGGATTGGTACATTTACTCTTCCTGGGCAGAACATTCTATTTAGGTGGGTCCTATGTTGTGCCCTATCATCCTGGTCTTTTTATACTATTATAAGGAGGCAGGTGTCTCTTTGCTTTCTGCAGGTCAAAAGGCAGCATGGGCTACCTGTAAGGAAAATGGGAGGGGTAAAGGAGTGGTGTTTACAGAAACACTCTTGGGTCTTCAGTCTGAATTGGCTGATATCCATATAGGGCAAGGATATGAGCGGCTGTTTTTTGGGTGACTGCCTGGCCAATAAATTGAGAGCTGAGGCAGAGGATTACTGGTCTGAAACTGAGAATGAGAAAGATCATAATTAGTGCCCTAAAATAGAAAATAACCAAAGAGGCCATGAGTTGAGTACCACAGGGTGGAGTAGAATGAGAGCACAGTAAATTACTGTCCATTCGACCACTAATATCTCTGTTTTAGAGGACCCTTATAAGATGGCAGTGTAGAGAAGGTTGCACCCATGTCTCTTAGAACAGAGATTGGCTTACCTTCCACTAGTAAAAATACCCAGAGTTTAGATTTCATAATGGTCCAGGGGGCCTCATGTCTGATATGACATGGCTCTAAGTTCTCATTTTTTAAGAAGGGAAGAAATAATGAGGTCTGCATAATAAATACCACTGGTTACTGTCAGATAACTTAATAGACTATTGCATTTTTTGCCATTTACTTGCTCTCAGTCACAACAAACCAAGCCAACAGATCATGTACTCTGCCACAGCATAAATTAACCCTTGGTACCTTATGACGTAAGACTCTGTCAAAGGACAAACAAATCCTTGGTACTCCTAAAAGCCAAGGAGATTGGGGATGTCAATTGCAAAAAAGATCAGAGGTCAGATTGTTGGGTAGGGTTAAAGGCATGCTAAGTGGAAGGTTAGATGGTCAGACATTCAGAGAGCAGAGCAGGTGGGGGAGAGATACAGTTAGGATTAGAGGGTCAAGACTAATGAAAACAGAGGAAAAAACCCACAACAGCAGGAACTTGAGATTAAGGGATTTTCCATGGCTAGGATCATGTGTAGAACTAAGTCATGATTTAAAGTAAACTTTTATTTTCTTTTTTTTTTTTTAGAGACAGAGTCTCACAGGGTCTCAGCTTACAGCAACCTTCAGCTCTTGGGCTTAGGCGATTCTCTTGCCTCAACCTTCCAAGTAGCTGGGACTATAGGTGCCTGCCACAACGCCTGGCTATTTTTCTGTTGCAGTTTGGTCTAGGCTGGGTTCAAACCCACCACCCTTGGTATATGGGGCCCACACCCTATTCACTGAACCACAGGCACTGTCCTAAAGTAAAGTTTTCTAATTAATACAGTAAAAACCTCACCCACCACTGCCATAACAGTTTATGAATTTCAGTTCAACAGTTTATGAACCCCAGATACTGCCTTATAAAGCCAAAAAAGAAGAAGGATCAAAGGGAACTTTCACCCTCTTTTCCTAAAATTTATCAATAATCTACCCTTAGCTTAACATATTATTTAAAAAATAGGATAAGTAAGTCGACCTCTTACCAAATCAGGTTGTCTTCCACATACATAACAGAACTGATCCTCTCTGGCATGTACTGTTGCTTCATAAGTTTCCTGTTTACTGTAATAAAACTACTTGTGTGAGTTGCTGTGTCTGTGTTCACTCCCTTGCACCCACCCTACTGATAATATTTCCAAAGAATCATGACTCTCTCCTTACCAACCCTTACAAAAGACTTGAGAGGGACTCATGAGGCACTGTGAGGAAAATAGAAGACAACTCTTCACAAAATAGGACGTTAAAGTGCCATTCCTGTGTTCCTCAAGGGGTCTCAGGAGGGCCAGCAGTCTCCTTCATGTCCCTTAATTAGTCACCAGATTTGTCAAAAGACAAAATTATAACAAACATAATTTAAAGAGCTCAATTTGCTTTATGGAGATTCTAGAATCAGGCAACACCTCATACGATAAATATAGAATAAGTGTTCTAATGAGTTGAGGAAAGGAGTTTGGCTTTATAGACAGAAAATGGGACAAATAAAGCAAAAAACAAAGAATATGATGCTGATCGGTCATTTCACAGTTACTTTCTTTATGATGGGAAGACAGAACAATTACACTGATAGCTGATCAGGCTACTTCAGGTAACTCTTTTTTATAATAATTAAAATAGAGTTTTAGAACTTCATTATTATCATGGTGACTGAAAATTGAAATTGCCTGTTTGGGAAATGAGGAGGTTATCTTTTTCTCTGCTGATTGTTGAGAAGGCCAGATAAAAACTGAAAAGTTTAGTGAGCACAGGAGACCCCATTGTGATTTTTAGTTTGTTCTGATGGAGCCTACTGCAGGAGTTTAATATAAAACAATGGTCTCCTATGATTTTTGTTTAACACTTGGCTGTTCCAAGGTGTTTAAATCTTTGTTTCTTTGATTTGTGTGATCAGCGTAACCCCCCCAAATGCATATCTTTTTATTTTTATTTTTTATTGTTTGGGATTCATTGAGGGTACAAAGAATTAGGTTACACTGATTGCAGTTGTTAGGTAAAGTCCCTCTTGTAATTGTGTCCCGCCCCCAAGAGGTATGCCATACACCATAACCCCCACCCCCCTCCCTCTCCTGATCCCTCATTCCTTTACCCCCTCCCCTTGTATTAGATCATCTATTGCCTTCATATTAGAATTGAGTACATTGGATTCTTGCTTCTCTATTCTTATGAAGCTTTACTAAGAAGAATGTGTTCCACCTCCATCCAGGTTAATATAAAAGATGTAAAGTCTCCATTTTTTTTTAAATGGCTGAATAGTATTCCATGGTATACATATACCACAGCTTGCCAATCCATTCCTGGGTTGGTGGGCATTTAGGTTGTTTCTATGTTTTGGCAATTGTAAATTGAGCTGCAATTAACAGTCTCTACTTGCCAGCTGATCTTTGATAAAACAAACAAAAGCATACAATGGGGGAAAGAATCCCTATTCAACAAATGGTGCTGGGAGAACTGAATAATCACATCTTTCACCCATTACAAAAATTGACTCAAGATGGATAAGAGACTTAAATCTAAGATATGAAACAATAAAAATCTTAGAAGAAAGTATGGGGAAAACTCTTGATGATGTTGGACTGGGAAAAGATTTTATGACAAAGACTTCAGCAGCCATTGTGATAACATTACAACAATTAACAAATGGGACTTAAGCTGAAAAGCTTCTGCACAGCTAAGGACAAAACAAGTAAGCAAAAAGATAACCTTCAGAATGGGAAAAGATATTTGCAGGGTATCAATCTAAGAAAGGGTTGATAAATAGAATCTACAGAGAATTCAAATTAATCAACAGAAAAATAGTAAACAATCCCATCTACCTCTGGGCAAGAGATATGTACAGAAACTTCTCTGATGAAGATAGACGAATGGCTAACAAACTTTTGGAAAAATGATCATCATCCCTGATCACAAGAGAAATACAAATGAAAATTACCCTGAGATATCACTTAACCCCAGTGAGAATGGCCCACATCACAGAGTCACAAAGCTACAGATGCTGGGAGTAGATGTGGGGAGAAGGGAACACTTTTATGCTGCAGGTGAGACAGCAAACTAATACAACCTTTTTGGAAGGAAGTATGGAGAATCCTCATAGAACTCAAATTAGAACTCCCATTTGGTCCTGCAATCCTATTTCTAGGCATCAACTCAGAAGAAAAACCTTTTATCATAAGGACATTTGTACCAGATATCTTTATAAATCAGGCCATTTTGCAGTGAAATATGGTACTTAATCACTATCATGTCCCCAAATAAGGACTAAGACCAATTGGACTCAAAGGTTGTTGAACTTCCTTTCCTGAACTTTGAATTATTTTATTTTGATCAGTTTGTTAGGTAGCTGGTTTGAGCAGGGCGGATGATGGTGAATGTGGTTAGGCTATTTTGGTTTAGTCTGGGTCAGGTTAACCTGGGCTTTTATGAGAATGAGACTGATTAAGATCGTTCAGTTGGGGTGGAAATACTTTTGGAAGCTTTGTCCATTAGCCTGTGAACCATCCTATGACTCCACTGGGACAGTGCTTGCACCTGCCTTGGGGAGCCTGGACACAGGCCCCTGACTGGGCCTTGCCATCTGCCTTAACAGTGGGGGAATATGGGAAAGGGCTATATGGCAGTTCCAAAACTCCACCTATTGAACAAGTACTTCACCTCATTATCAAAGGCCTAGCATACATCTCATACACAGCACCATAGCGGGCTATTTCCAGCAAATGCCACCTACTGGCAGGGAGTATATTCCTTGACACAATTGTACAAGCCTAGTTTACTTTTACCCAAAAGTGCCACCTACTGGCCTGGAGACTAAATGTGAAGTCCCAGTGTAATTCATTCCATTAGAAGTGCACAGGCTGAAGTATAAGATTACAGAGACCTCCATGTCCCATTCTCCACAGGAGGCAAGGAACCTGCCCTCCTTGTAGTATAATATGTACCATCATGACAAAGAACAGTTTTTTTTTTTTAAAACTACCACACTAAGGTTATATATAATCAAATAATCTGTTCAGAACCTAGGCTTCCACAAAGCATTCACAAGCAAGGCCAAAGGTCCTCACCCAACATATACCACAGTCACATCCTTATAAGAGAAAAAAAAGTTCCGCTCAAACAAAAGTAAATTCAAATATAACAAGTGATAGCTTTCCCAGATGAGAAGGAATTCTGGAAACGTAACAAAACAGAAAGTAAATGACCTCCCTAAAGGATCACACCAGCTCTCTAGCAGTGGATCCCAACCAAAATAAAAATGCTGAAATGATAAATAAAAATTCAACATATAGACTGTAGGGAAGCTCAATGAGATACAGAAGGCAATGGAAAATGAACTCAAATTCAAAAAATAAATTAGAATATGAATTAAAAATTTACTAAAGAGATAGATATATTTTAAAAAAACAAACAGAACTTCTGGAAATGTATTTAGGGAAATATGAAATATAGCAGAAAAATTTAACAATACACCAGACCACGCTGAAGAAAGAATTTCAGACCTTGAGTACAGAGCTTTTGAATTGACCTCATCAAACAAAAATAAAGACAAATGAATTAAAGAAAATAAATAAAATCTTTGAGAAATATGGAATTATGTAAACCCCTCAAACCTAAGAAAGATAGGTACCTCTTAAGTAGAAAGAAAAAGCAAAACATTTGGAAAACCTATTTGAGGGAATAATTGAGAAAAATTTCTTTAGTGTTGCTAGAGATTTAGATATCTAGATACAAGAAGCTCAAAGAACTGAGAAATTTGTTGCAAAAAGGACATCACCAAGGAATACAGTCAATAGGCCATCTGAGGTTGATGTGAAGGTATAACATCAACCACAGCAATTAGCAAAAGAAGAGCAAACAGAGAGACAGAAACATCGAATAGCTATAAAGGAAAACCCACTAGAATAACAGCAGACTTATCAATTGAAACCCTATAACTGAAAGGGATTGGAGTATTGTCTTTAGTCTTCTTGAACAGAATAAATTTCTGCCAAAAATTTTGTATCCTGAGAAACAAAATTTCATGTATAAAGGAGAAATATTTTCTAGACCAGAAAATGCTAAAAGATTTGTCACCACTATACAAGAAATGCCTAAAGGTGTTCTAAACATCAAAACAAAAGGTGAAGTGTTCACCAATATAAGAACACTTGAAAGTATAAAACTCACAGGGCTCATGAGACAGTAACTCAAGGGAGAATACAAAGCAACTAGGTAGCAATCAAAATTATATCTGAAATATATCATCTCATATATTAATATTAACTTTTTAAAAAACTACCACACTAATAATGCCATGGTTAAATCATCCTCTTAGAATATATAGAATGATGGAGTGGATAAAACCCCACAGTCTAAATGTCTGCTGCCTTCAAGAGACCAACTTAAAAACCAGCACACTGTACCCCATGACTGCATTAATGTACACAGCTATGATTTAATAAAAATAAATAAATAAAAATGAAAGTAAAATGGTGGAAAAAATATTCCATGCAACTGGAAACCAAAAAGAGGCAGGAGTAGCTATTCTAATATCAGATAAAAGAGACTTTACGTCAAAAAAGATTTTAAAAGACAAACATGGTCATTATGTCATAGCACAGGGATCAACTCATCAGGAGGATACAATAGGCTTGGTGCCAGTAGCACAGTGCCTACAGTGCCAGCCACATGCACTGAGGCTGGCAGGTTCCAACTCAGCCTGGGCCAACTAAACAATGACAACTGCAACAAAAAATAGCCAGGCACTGTGGTGGGTGCCTGTATTCCCAGCTACTTGGGAGGCAGAGGCAAAAGAATTGCTTAAGCCCGAGACTTTGAGGTTGCTGTGAGCTATGATGCCATAGCACTCTACTGAGGTTGACACGTGAGACTCTATCTTTTTTTTTTTTTGAGACAGAGCCTCAAGCTATCCCCCTAGGTAGAGTGCTGTGGTATCCCTGGGTTCAAGCGAGTCTCCTGCCTTAGCCTCCCAAGTAAGTGCCCACCACAATGCCTGGCTATTGGTTTGGTTGCAGCCATCATTGTTGTTTTTGGCGGGCCTGGGCCGGATTCAAACCTGCCACCTTAGGTGTATGTGTCTGGCGCCTTAGCCACTTGAGGCACAGGTGCCGAGCCATGAGACACTATCTTAAAAAAAAAAAAAAAGAAAGAAAAAGGATAAAACAATTACAAATACATAGGCACCCAATATTAGAGCAACTAAATTCATAATGTGAATATTGCAAGATATTAAAGGAAATACAGACTACAATAAAATAACTGACTTCAATACCCTATTTCAGAAACAGACAGATCATCTGGAAAGAAAATAGATAAGAAACATGGTATTTGAGCTATACTTTAGATCAAATGGGCCTAACAGATATATGCAGCAGGATTATTTTCATGTGCATATGAAATATTCTCCAGGATAGATCATATGTTAGACATAATAAGTCTTAAGAAATTTAAGAATGGGCTCGGCACCTGTAGCTCAAGTGGCTAGGGTGCCAGCCATGTACACCAGAGCTGGCGGGTTTGAATCCAGTTTGGGCCTGCCAAACAACAATGACAACTACAATCAAAAAATAGCTGGGTATTGTGGCAGGTGCCTGTAGCTCCAGCTACTTGGGAGGATGAGGCAAGAGAAT
>NW_003852396.1:35363272-35365080 GCF_000181295.1 Otolemur garnettii
GCAACAGCTTGAGGCTCTATCTCAAAAAAAAAAAAAAAAGAAAAGAAAAGAAAGAAAGAAAGAAATTTAAGAATAAAGTTATATCAGTTATTTTTTCAAACCACTATGGTACAAAAATAGATATCAATAAGAGAATAAATTTTATAAAATTCACAAATACATGAAAATTAAACATACTCCTAAACAGCCAATTGTTCAAATAAAAAATTGAAAGGGAAATTAAAAATTGTTTTGAGCAAACAGAAATGGATATAAACTTCTTTTAACACACTAAAATATATGGAATGTGGCAAAAGCAGTTCTGAAAAGGAAGAACAGCAATAAACAAAAGCCTACATCAAAAGAGAATATTACACCTGAAGGAATTAGAAAAAGAAGAGCAGACTTAGCCCAAAGTTAATAGAAAGAAGGAAATGCCAACTATTAGAGTAGAAATACATGAGACTAGAAAAACAATACAAAAGATAAATAAAACTAAAAGTTAACTTTTAGAAAGGGTAAACAAAATAGAAAAGAATAACTTTAGCCAGAATAACTAAGAAAAAGTAGATAAAACACAAAGTCCTAAATGGAAGATGACACATTAAAACTGATTTCAATGAAATAAAAAAGATCATAGAGATTATTATGAACAATTATTCACCAACAATTAGATAGCCTAGAAGACATGGATAAATTTTCAGATATATATAACCTACCAAAATTGAAGCCTGAATCATGAAGATATAATTTGCACAGATCAATACCAAATAAAAGGATTGAATTAGTTATAAAAGCTTTCATCAAAGAAAAGCTTGAGAGCAGATGGCCTCACTGATGAATTCTACCAAAAATTTAAGAACAAATATCAATTCTTCTCAAACACTTCCAAAAAATTGAAAGTGAGGGAAGTATTATCTTGATACCAAATCCAGAAGCGGATACTAAAGAGAAGAAAATCCTGATGAGCATAGATGGTAAAATTTCTGAAAAAAATACTAGCAAATTTAATTCAACAGGACAGTGAAAGGATCATTTACCAAGATTAAATAGGATTTATTCCATAGATGCAAGAGTGATTCAGCACACATAAATCAATGAATGTGATATACCACATTTACAGAATAAAGGACCAAAACCATATAATCAATCATTTAAATAGATGCAGAAGAAGCATTTGACAAAATTCAACATCCTTCCTCAACAAATTAGGTAAAGTTTGTAACTCAACACAATAAACTCCATACATGATAAACCCACCATACTCAATGGTGAAAGGTTGAAAGCTTTCTTTTTAAGATCAGGAGCAATAAAAGGATGCCTACTCTTGCCACTTGTATTCAACAGAGTACTGGAAGTTTTAGGGAGAAAAATTAGGCAAAGAAAGAAATAAAAGGTATCCAGATTGAAAAGGAAGCAGTTAAATTGTTTTTGTTTGCAGATGAGATGATCTTAGTATATAGAAAATCCTAAGACTCCACTGGAGAATCCTGTTTGAATCAATATAGAAATTCAGTAAAGTTGCAGGATACAAAAATCAACTTACAAAAATCAGTGCCATTTCTATATTTGAACAGTATATTATAGAAAAAGAAATCAAGATAACAATCCCATTCACAGGGGTGGAGCCAAGATGGCAGACTGCAGCCAGCTTTTTACAGAAGCTCACATTCAGAAGGAGGCTGAAAGGACAGAAGCTTAGCAAATTAGCTGATGGTTTGGAGCAGAGACAAGAGAGAAGATTGAAGAGTGCACTTCAACCTTCCTGAGGCCAGCTGCGACCCCAAAAATACAACCAAAAGGTACAAAATCCACCACCAAGCGGATGG
>NW_003852396.1:35366177-35367489 GCF_000181295.1 Otolemur garnettii
GAACTCAGATTTCTGGCTGATTTTGCCAGGTAAACCCCAGGAGCAGTGGCCTACTGGAGTGAAGAGGGTCTCAGACCTGGGGGACCAAGAGTGACTGGGTGCAAGGTAGGGAAGGAGGTATTAACCTTCCCAGACTAACCCAATTGCCGAGTGGGTCCCTTTGCACTCACGGAGCCGGGCAGGCCCCAAAACTGCTTGCTAGAGTAGCACGCCTCACGGGCAGCAGGCTCCTGCTCTGGGCAGGCCCAATACTGCTCGCAGGGCTGTAGGCATGCTGCAGGCATCCCGCAGGCAGAGGCTGAGAAATCCTCCAGTCCAGGTATACCCAAAACAGCTTGTGAGAGACACACACCCCACGGAGGCCAGGGGAGGTGTTCCCCCCTCCAGGCTCCCAAGCTGGGCAGGCCCAGAACTGCTTGCTAGAGCCAGGCTCGCCCTGCAGGTGGTGGTGGAGGAGTCTACCACTCTTGGAGGGCCCAGAACTATTTGCTAGAGCCACACACGTCCCTCGGACAGAGGTGGAGGAGTCCCCCGCTCTGGGCTCCCACACTAGGAGGGCACAGGTCGGCTTGCTAGCGCTGCACGCATGCAATGGGCAACGGCTTCCCCCCAGCTACTCTGGTGGGGCTGAAATAGGACTGATCTGGTCGCTCGCGTACCCTGCGCTACCGCTGCCATTCCCCTACCCTCTGGCTGCTCCAGGGTGCTGAACTAGGACTGATCTAGCCACTGCAGTTCCCCTGTTCCACCGGTTGCCCCAGAGGTGCTGAACTGGGACTGATCTGGCTGCTGCCAGTTTCCTGCCCTCTGGTTGCCTGGCAGGCTGAACAAGGTCTAATCCGGTCATGCACACTCCTGTGCAGCTGCTGCTGTTCCACTGCACCCCGGCTGCCCCAGCACCTGAGAACTGGGAGAAGACAACAGACACGCTCTGCCTGTCTCTCTGGGCAACCAGAAGAAGCCACCAACTAAATGGTTCTGATAAGGCCTCCAAACAAGGTAAACTCAGCATGGGGCGGAACCAGCAGAAAAACTCTGGCAACTCAAATAACCAGAGTAGATCAACTCCTCCAAGGGAAAATAAGGAAGACACAATTGAAGACCCCATCCGCAAGCAAATGGCTGGGATGTCAGAAATCGAGTTCAGAATGTGGATAGCAAATAAGATTAACAGACTGGAAGAAACGAAGGAATTAGGAGATCAAGAAATTATTCAAAAGATTTCTCAAGAAATTATTCAAAAAATGACTCAAGAACTCAATGATTTCAGAGATAAAATGATCAAAGATTTTGAAATACTGAGACAAGAGGT
>NW_003852396.1:35371631-35398975 GCF_000181295.1 Otolemur garnettii
GCAGGGGTTTGGAGGGATCACTTCTGAGGTTTATCTTACAAGGGTACAAGTGAATCTTTCTAAGAGTAGAATGTGAACGTTTTAAAACAATAACTGAGAAAATGACATGAAGGCTGTGTTGACCAGTTTGATGGAAGTGGTTCAGATTGCATGTGAAAACCCCACACTGTACTCCAGAAGTGCATTAATGTACATAGTTACCATTCAATAAAACAAAAAATAAAACAAAAAAAATTCCCATTCACAAGAGCTGCAAAAAGTAAAAACAAAACCAACCCCCTCAAATCTTAGAAGTAAATTTAAGCAAAAATATGAAGGATCTATACACTGAAACTATAAAACATCAATGAAAGAAATTAAAGACACAAGAATTGGGAAGATATCCTGTGTTCACTGACTGAAAGAGTTAATATTATTTAAATATCTATGCTACCCAATATGATATATAGATTCAATATAATTCTTATCAAAGTTCCAGTAAGATTTTTTCACAAAAATAGGAAAAGGAATCCTAACATTTTAATAGAACACCAAAAGACTTCAAATAGCCAAAGCAATCTTGAACAAAAAGAAAAAAGCTGGAGTCATCATACTACCTAATTTGAAAACATGCTCACAGAGGTATAGTAATCAAGACAGCATGGTACTGGTGGGAAAACAGATACATAGACCAATGTTACATGCAACCACAATGAAAACTCTTCAGGCTAAACTTGAAAATTATTGAGAAAATAGATTTTAACTGCTCATACCACCAAAAAAAAAAAAAAAAGTTTGAGGTAAAGTATATGTTAATTAGCTTGATTTAGCAATTCCACAATTACATATATATCAAAATATCATGTTATACCCTGTTCATAGATATAATTTTTACCAATAAAAATAAATAAAATAAAGACTTTTTTTTTTTACATCTTTTGTATTAACCTGGATGGAGGTGGAACACATTTTTCTTAGTAAAGCATCACAAGAATGGAGAAGCAAGAATCTAATGTGTTCAATTCCAATATTAAGACAGTAGATGATCTAATACAAAAGGTGGGTAGATTAATGAGGGATTAGGCAGAGGGGAGGAAAAGGGGGATGCAGGTCACAGTATATGGCACATCTCTTGGGGAAGGGACACAATTAAAATGAAATCCAATAAAATGATATTATATTTTTTAAGTCTTTTTATCATTAATCTATATAAATTCCACCATATTTTAAGCACAATTTACCAGGCTATGTTCTAAGTACCTGATATTTATCATGTTATTTACTCTTCCCAATGATATAATAAGATCAGGTCTATAATTATCACCACTTTGAACATGAGCAAACTAAGGTATAAAGAATTTAATGTAGCATTCACAGATGATTAAAAGGGGTAGGAGGATTCAAACCCAGGCATCTGGCCCCCTTCCTTCACACCATTACTCTAAAATATGTCCTCATAACAAAGAAGAAAATTCACCAAATTTTAAGTGACAAAATCCAGGATCTTAATCATCATGTACATATAAATTAAGTAAAATATATGTATGTATAACAAAAAAGGAAGAAATAAAAACTTCACAGGTGATTTTTTCTTCTTTCTAAATTTTCTCAGTTTTAAACTTGGTTTAACTTAATAGATTTGCTTTAGCTTTTGTATTATGGCTTATATTTATATGTTAATCAAGATTATATCTATTAAAAAAAGAATTTTTGTGTTTTCACAAGACCCCATTCTCAACAATAATAACATCTACATAAGCCAAGGTATTTTGGAACTTCTGCATTCAATGAACTTAAGATCCCAGCTTTTGTTATAAATTTTCCCACACTGATAAATGAAATGATAAAGCATGTTTAGGCTAGCTATAAAGTGAATTATATATTTTAGACTTCTTTTCCTATGGACACAGACATAGACATACACTAACCTCAAGAATATAGGCTCCTTGCAATTATTTTGTTGTGAAAACACATCTATCTATAAGTCCACATATTTAAAAAATTCAAACTATATAGACAAAAGATTTCTCTCTCTGTTATTTATTATATCTCTACTGTTCACTTTAAGCCCAGGTACTTTCAATTCTGTTTTATTCACTTCTTTAATTTTAGTCTCAGGCAGTATAAAAACACCCCTTTTCAAAAAGTAAAAATGGTAGTCTCCTTTTCTTTTTCTACTTCCACTATCTCAACACAGGCATTTATCATTATTCATGTAATTGATACGAACTTCTGTTCAGATTTGGAGTACAAATGCAGTCATGTGCCTATAATCGTTTCCTCAATTGCTCAAAAACAATCTACTTAATAAATAGAAAATCTATTTCTTCTGGGATTTCTTCTTTATTGATAGTTTAAGAATCTGGTTAGTTTGGTCAGTCCAGAGCTACTGCTATATCTCACTGCTACATGATGTTAAAATGGAAAGCTAATCCCCTACAATTTCTACCTGGGAACATGTCAGGACAATGCCCTACCACAGAGGAGATCTGAGACATCCATTTAAGGTGTTTTTCCCCTTCTAATCTCTTTTATAACATGAACTTCCAAGGTCAGAATAACATGTATCAAGTGAGTTCAGTTTAAGATCTTTATACACAATAGCTGCACAGTAGTAAATAAAGGTAAATTTTAAAAAGTGTCATTTCAGCATAATGTTAAAGAATATATGAGTGTAGAAGTTTGATTTGGAGGTGGAATGGTGAGCGGCAACTCATGAGACTTCTCTTGAGGATTGCGTTGGAAATATGTGCTTTCCCAGGATCTTTCTCAAGGCCCCCATGACCTCCTTATTCCTTAGGCTATAGATGAGGGGGTTCAGGGCTGGAGTGACAATTGTGTAGAAAACAGAGATGATGTTATCTTGTTTGGGGCTGTGGAAGGAACTAGGCAGCACATACATAAATGTGGCACCTCCATAGAACATCCCCACCACAGTTAGGTGGGAAGAGCAGGTGATAAGGGCTTTCTTCCTCCCCTCATTTGATGCCATACGGAGCACAGTAAAGAGGATTAGTGTGTAGGAGGCAAAAATGGCAGAAAGGGGAAGCAAGAGGAAAGTCACACCTGTCACATATACCATGAGCTCATATCTAGAGGTATCAGCACAGACCAACTTCAGCAAAGGTGGGATCTCGCACAGCAAGTGCCTGATCTCCTGGGCTTTGCAGAAGGGATAATGCATGGTGTATGTGGTATGTCCCAGAGCACTCAGGGATGCCAGGATCCAGGATGTGGCCACCACAAGCCAGCAGACCTTTGGTCTCATGAGGACCATGTATTTCAGAGGATGACAAATGGCCACATACCTGTCATATGCCATGAAGGCCAGTAGGAGGTCCTCTGCACCACCCAGTGTCAGTGCCAGGAACATCTGAAGGGCACAGCCTTCAAAGGTGATGGTGTTTTCTCTGCATAGAAAATCAATGATGGCTTTGGGAGTGACAACAGATGTGAACAAGAGGTCCATAAGAGAGAGCTGACCAAGCAGGAGGTACATGGGCATGTGGAGCCGGGCATCTGTTATGATGACCAGGAGCAACAGGCCATTGCTGATCAGGGCTAACATGTACAGGGCTGCCATCGTAGCACAGAGCAGTTCAGGAGATCCACTTTCATTCAGAATCCCCACCAAGATGAAGCCACTTTCCAAGGTGGAGTTCCAGAGCTTCATTCTGTATGGTGTCTTTAGTTGCTAAGAACCAAATGGATTCTCAGTGGAAGACTTTCTAAGGGAGTTCACTCTAGGTTTGACTTGTTCTAGGTTCCTTTTTGTTGACCAAGATAAATCCCATGAGATGGTCTCTTTTCCTTCACTTAGCTAAGTTTGCCCTCTGTTTTCTGAATTTTTAAATCCTTTTATTGAGTTATAATAAACCATTAACTAAATGGGGATCAGGCATTTTGTCATGTTAGATTTCTAAAAAACTATTTCTAAGTAGTTACTTAGAAATTCCTTCAAATAAAGTATCAAGGACAACATGCCCAAGAAAACATTTTGTAGGCAGACGAAAACACCTTTCTCTTCATAATGAACAAATACACTGGAAATTGGTTTAGGATGTAGCTGTTTATCTGCTTAAAATATACTTAAAATTCCAATTCCATTTTTAAAGTTTTTTTATAAAAAAAAATCTCATCATCTCCCCTAGACCTGATACCTGCCTTTACTTTGTGGTCTTATTGGTATTGATAGCTTCCTCAATAGAGCAATCTCTGGACTCTGGGTTACTTGATGATTTAGACTTTTCAACTATCCTTACATTGCTGATTACTACTCTGCTGGGCAGGAAAGAGAATTCTGGGCTGAATTTAATAATTGGGGTAGGATACATTTTGGAAGTGAATCTAGAAAAACAGTACAGAAGGTATTTGCTTATTCACAAGTAATAATAAGATGTTCACTCGGAAGAAGGCGAAGAAAAAGGCAACAGATAAGGTCTGGGGAGATGTGGCAGGTGTCCGTGCCTAAGGCAATGGCAAAACGAACAAGATACAAAGCAGACATTGCAGAAAAATTCCAAAGCCATCCTGTTACCTGGGAGTCACAGCAACATACTAAACACCAAAAGGAGACTTTTCTACCTCACAAATTTCAGCAATATGGGGAGGATTCCAGTCCTGCTGAAACTTGAGCCCATGATAGTACTGATAGAAGAGGTTGGGGAGGAGAGGAAGTGTAGTGTGGGGAGCATGTGCCAAGTGTTCACTTGGCTTCCTCTTTATGAATGTGGTCCTTTCACAGATGGATGGAAGACTTAGGAGGCCCTCTGGAAGAGAAGACAGAATTCATAACCAAATTATTTATTTTTCCCTTGCATAATCTACAACTACTCCTTCTATCTTATGTTTATGTTACCACCCTGGTCAACTCAGAGTTGGAAACTTTAAGTGATAGGATCATAAAAACTTGACCTTAGAAGGCCTGTATGATCCAGCTCCTTTTGTTGATTCAGTTAATATTTACTGAGAACCTAAAATATATCAGGTACTACATTTGATGCTAGGGTGACTGCATAGATGTGAAAAACCTATCACACAAACACCCACACACATCCAATGTCGATGACTGATAGATGAAGGAAAATATTCTATAAGACCATGTAAGTGAAGTTTCAGGAGAGGTTTCTCAAAGAAGTGGTATGTAAGATTTATGCTGATGATGAATAGGAGCTGGCTAAGTCAAAAAGGTCAGAGTATAATAAAAAATGGGAAGATAACATTGAGTAAGTCACAGCACTGAAATACAAGTACAGTACAAGAATGTCTTCATACTTTTGCCACAGTGATGTCTGGGCAAGTAGCTATCCACAAAATCAACCTCTTTAAAACTGAGTCTCATTATTCCTTGAAGATATTAAACTTTTTCTTGTTTCACAAAACCAAAAATTATAACTTTAACCTAAGAAATTGAGTGGAAGTCTTATTTGCCTATTGATAGGAAAAAGACAAGTTCAAAAAAAATTTTATATACTGTTCTTGGTACATATTAGACTTGAGATGTTTTTGTTTTTGTTGAATAAAAAGGTGAATGGACATGGGGGAAAAGGGAAGAAAATAATTATTTAGGCACATTTCTCCAGATTTCTGCATCTGGATGGGATTTCAAAGAGGAGAAAAATCAGTGTTTGGGTAAGTTGGTGTAACCAGGACTCAGAATCCTGCCTCCCTCCTTCCTTCCTCTGATTTAAGACCCTTCTCTAAAGATAAAAGCCAGAGGATACACACTGGACATAAAGAGAAAGAGCTTCTTTTTGGAAAACTGGTGTTGTGTAGAGACTTCAAACACACAGAAGTCACCAACAGCTGAGATTAACACAGGAGCATTGTTGTAATCTGTGCATGATCAGAGTCAGTTAATAGGATGGAGCTAACATTTTGGAAGTTTTTTTAAAATAAGAATTTACCTTGTGCATTACTCAGTATATTTAAATTTGTTTATTCATTTCCATTAGCTTTTTCTTTGGTACTGGACTTCATTTGAAGTAGGCACTTCACTATCTTAGTGTAAGGGAAAGATGCTTCTGCTGATTTTAGATAGTCCTTTTTAGAGATAGGGGCCCACATCAGATTATTGCGAACCAGGAAAATCTAGGTGTACCAAAGGTAAGTATTTTTACTAAAAGGCCAGCATCAGGAATTCTAGAAGCTCAGGTCTGGCCAGTGGCACAGAATGATTATGGGTGTCTCCAAATGTATAAGATGCCTATACATAGCCTATAGACATATGACAGGAATGAGTGAGCTAAAATGCCTGAAGAACTAGCAAATCTGAGAAGCAGAGCAGTATAAGGTTTTAGCCCTGTTTCTCAGGACTTCCAGACCCTACAA
Organism: Otolemur garnettii; assembly: GCF_000181295.1. Taxonomy (NCBI): domain Eukaryota; kingdom Metazoa; phylum Chordata; class Mammalia; order Primates; family Galagidae; genus Otolemur; species Otolemur garnettii. The sequence continues at coordinate 35,377,941 of NW_003852396.1, forward strand.
ATTGCCTTGAAACAGAGAAAGAATTCTTACCTGAAACAGGGAAGGGTACAGCTGCCAGACTAAACCAACCACCATGGAATTCATTTGAGGGATGAAGAGGTCCAAGAAACTCAAGGAAGAGAAGGTAGGTTGCTCTTCGGCTGGGGTTGGCTATAGGTATGTATATGGCTGTGCCTGGAATGAGGGGTCAAAACTCCTCCAGTAACTGGCATTCTAACTCCTCTTTAGGGATAGAGATGGGTGCAGACAGGCAGCTGCGAACCTAGAGCAGGGTCCTGGAGAATCAAGAAGTTGAATCTCCTCAAACTTGTCTTATTCACTCTCCTTGTGAGAAAGGCTTCGTAGCTTTGGAGGCCTGTCTGGATGAACTCTTAAATCTAAGTCCTCTATTTTCTGTAATCTATTTCTTTCCTGCTGGGGTCCATGATAAAAGATGAGTACAGCAGGAATTTGGGACACTGTTACTGTCCCAAGGGTCACTGTCCCTCAGGAAACAGCAAGCAAGGACCCTGTCCTGGGGGGAGGCTTCACAGTCTCATCCTCCCAGCTGATATGACCTCCCCCGAACATGTAGCTCCTCAAAATGTGATTTTAATGAACCCCTTGGGTGTGACCCTTGGACTGACATTTCTGCAAACTTCAAACTTCACCCATCAAATGAGCTCAGGAGCCTGAGGACTTGTTCTGACCCACATAGATTTGCTGAGGCTGTTATGACCAGAAGTGTCAGTAACTGACCTCAAAACAGGGGTCCCTGACCAGCCCCCTGTCCAAAATATAAAGTGTATGTCATGGGTTTTTAAATGCTGCCTGGGTTATCACTAGCTAGATGTTAATCCATTCATGGGTTGATGGGCATTTGGATTGCTTCCATGACTTGGCAATTATGAATTGAGCTATAATAACCATTCTGGTGCAAATGTCTTTGTTGTAAAATAATTTTTGTTTTTCTGGGTAAATACCTAGTAATGGGATTGCAGGATCAAATGGAAGGTCAACTTCTAGTTCTTCGATAATTCTGCATACTTCTTTCCATAAAGATTGTATTAATTTGCAATCCCACCAGCAGTGTAGAAGTGTTCCCTTCTCTCCCTTTCTATGCCTGCATCTGCAGTTTTGGGATTTTGTGATGTGGGCTGTTCTTAAGGGGGATAGGTAACATCTCAGAGTGGTTTCAATTTGCATTCTTCGATGGTTAAAGATGATGAGCATTATTTTGTGTGTTTGTTGGCCATTCATTAGTCATCTTCAGAGATATTTCTGTTTAAGTCTCTTGCCTACCTAGGAATGGGATTGTTAGCTCTTTTCTTGGTAATTAATTTGAGTTCTCTATAGATCTTAGTTATCAAGCCTTTGTCAGATTCATAACATGCAAAAATCTTCTCCTATTCCAAAGGCTGTCTATTTGCTTTGGTTGTAGTGTCCTTAGCTGTGCAGAAGCTTTTTAGCTTGATCAGATCCCCAGTTATTTATTTTTGGTGTTGCTGCAATTGCCAGGGAGGCCAATATTTTCCCAGGCCAATATTTTCAAGCATTTTCCCCATGCTTTCTTCTATTTTTATTGTTTTATGTCTTAAATTTAAATCTTTTATCCAGCAAGAATCAATTTTTGTCAATGGTGAGAGAGATGTGGTTCTAGTTCAGTACAGTTTCAGTATTCTACATGTATCCAAGCAGTTCTCCCAGCACAATTTATTAAACAGGGATTCTTTTCCCATATGCATGTTTTGTTAGGCTTATCAAAGATCAAATGACAATATGTGGCTGGGTTCATCTCTAGATTCTCTATTCTATTCCATATATCTACATCTCTATTTTTATGCCAGTACCATGCTGTTTTGATCACTATAGGCTTATAGTATAACCTGATGTCTGGTAGCATAATTCTTCCAGACTTACTTTTATTTCTAAGAATTCTATTTGCTACTCATATTTTTTTATGGTTTCATATGAAACAAAGCACTATTTTTTCAAGTTCTTCAAAGTATGACATTGATGCTTTGATGGTATTGCATTAAATCCATAGATTTCTTTGGGTAGTATGAACATTTTAACAAGGTTGATTCCTCCCAACCATGAACATGGTATGTTCTTTCATCTGTTAACATCTTCTGCTATTCCTTTTCTTGGAGTTTCATAGTTTTCTTTATAGAGATCTTTCATATCTTTTTTTTTTGAGACAGAGCCTCAAGCTGTTGCCCTGGGTAGAGTGCCATGGGATCACAGCTCACAGCAACTCCTAACTCCTGAGCTTAAGCCATTCTCCTGCTTCAGCCTCTCAAGTAGCTGGGACTACAGGCAGCCACCTCCATACCCGGATTTTTTTTTTGGTTGTAGTTGTCATTGTTGTTTGGTAGGCCTGGACTGGATTTGAGCTTGCCAGCTCAAGCTCTTAGCCTCTTGAGCTACAGGTGCTGAACCCATATCTTTTATTAGATACATTCCCAGGTATTTCATCTTCTTTGGCACTACTGTAAAAGGAATAGAGAGTTTGAATTTATTCTCAGCTTGACTGTTGATGGCATATAAAGGGTACTGATTTGTGAGTAGTCTTTGATTTTCTATCATGAGATGCTGCTATATTCCTTGATCAATTCTGAGAGCTTCGTAGTTGAGTCCCTGGGGTTTTCCAGGTATAAGATCATGTTATTTGCAAAGAGCTAGATTTTGACCTCCTCTGTCCTCATTTGAATACCTTTAATGTTCTTCTCTTGCCAGATTGCAATGGCTAGGACTTCCAGCACTATGTTGAATAGCAGTGGTGACAGTGGTGACATCATCTGTTTTCTTGATGAAGGCATTTGTCACCACGTATCTAGCTCCAGATCTGAGTGGAAATGCTTTCAGTTTTACTGCTTTCAAGATGATAGTGGCTGTGGGTTTGTTGTAGATGGCCTTTATCATTTTAAGAAATATCCCATGTAAGCCTATTTTCTTAAGTGTTCTTATCAAGAAAAGATGCTGTATATTATCAAAAGCCTTTTCTACATCAGCTGAGAGAACCATGTGATCTTCAATTTTGATTTTATTTATGTGGTGGATTATATTATTGATTTACATATTTTGAGCCAAACTTGCATCCTTGGGATACACACTGGATCATGGTGTATAACTTTTTTAAGTGTTGCTGTATTCTACTTGCTAAGATCTTGCTGAATATTTTTGCATCAATATTCAATAATAATATTGGTCTATAGTTTTCTTTTTTTGTTGGATCCTTTCATGGTGTAGGGATCGGGGTGAAATTTGCTTCATAGAATGTGTTGGGGAGTATTCCTTCCTTCTTTATGTTTTGGAATAGATTATGCAATATAAGAACTAGTTCCTCTTTGAAAGTTTGGTAGAATTCTGGTGTGAAAGCATCCAGGCCAGGGCTTTTCTTTTTTTGGGAGAAATTGTGTAGTTGATGCTATTTAAGTGATTAATATACTTGTATTTAAAATTTCTAATTCTTTTTGATTGAGCTTAGGAAGGTGGCATGTTTCTAGGTATTGGTCTATTTCTTCTACATTTTTATACTTCTGAGAATTGAGGGGTTTTTTGGTAGTAATCATTGAGGATTGTTTGTATTTCTGTGGTATCTATTATTTCCCATTTATTGTTTCTGATTGAAGTTATTAGAGTTCTTACTTTTCTGTTTCTGGTTAGTATGGCCAAGGGTTTATTAATTTTATTAATATTTTCAAATATTGTTTTGGTTATCTTCTGAATGATTTTTTTGTTTTCACTTTCATTTAATTCTGCTCTAATTTTGGTTATTTCTTTTCTTCTGCTGGGTTTGGGCTTAGATTGTTCTTTCTTTTTCAGCTGTTTGAGATAGCCCATTAGTTTGTTGACTTGCTATTTTTCTGTTTTCTTGATGAAGGCATCTAATGCTATAAATTTCCCTCTTAGGATTGCCTTTGCATTATCCAACAGGTTTTGAAAGTTTGTGGCTTCATTATAATTTTGTTCCAGAAATCTAATGATTTCCTTCTTAATCTTATCTTTGACCCAGCTGTCATTCAACATAAGGTTAGTTTCCATGACTTTATTTGAGTATGAAAATTTCCCTGTTGCTGTTGAGTTCAACTTTTATTCCATGGTGGCCCAAGAAGATACAAGGAATAATTTCTATTCTTCTAATTTTATTGAGTTTAAACCTGTGTCCTATGATATGATCAATTTTAGAGGACAATCCATGGACTCATGAGAAGAATGTGTATTCAGTTTTATTAGGATGAAGTTTTCTGTATATATCTGTTAAGTCCATTTGTTTTAGGGTCATGTTTAAGTCCATTATTTAGTTTCTGCTTGGAGGATAGGTCCATTACAGCCTAAGGTATATTAAAATCTCCAACTAGTATAGTGCAGGAAGACATCATATTGTTCAAATCAGTTAGGGTTTGTTTTATAAATAATGGAACATTCAGATAGGGTGCATAAATGTTAATTATTGACATCTCTTCATGTTGTGTGCTTTCCTTAACAAGTATGTAGTGTCCATCCTGTCTTTCTTTATTTTTGTTGGTTTAAATCCAATTGTATCCACAAATAACATTACAACCCCTTCTTTTTTCTAATTTCCATTTGTCTGGATTACTGTTTTCTAACCCTTCACCTTGAGTCTTGTTTTATTCTTTGAAATTATGTGTTTCTTGGAGACAGTAGATATCTGGCTTGAGCTCCAGTATCCAGTCAGCCAGCCTGTGCCTCTTTAGAGAATTTAAGCCGTTCGTATTTATTGAGAGAATTGATAGATATGATGGAATTTAGGTCATTTTGCTTTTCAGAGGCCCAGAGCTTATTTTTATCCTTTTCACCATTGTGGAAGCTAAGCATTGTTCTTTAATTTCTGGAATAGTATATTTTGGAGTATAATGACCACCATGCTGGTCGTTATGAAGAATGGGTCTGAGTACTACCTGTAGTACTGGTCTAATTATGGCAAATTTTCCTTAACATTCGTATGTCAGTAAAATATTTGATTTCTCCACCACAAACGAAACTCAGTTTAAGAGGATACAGGATCATGGGCTAAAAATTATTTTGTTTAAGAAGGTTAAAGACCAATGACCAGCCTCCTCTGGCTTGAAAAGTTTTGGCTGAAAGATTTGTGATCATCCTGATATATTTCCCTTGTAGGTAGGACCTTTCTTATGCCTGGCTGCTTACAAATATTCTTCATATTAACTTTGGTAAAATTAATGAAAATGAGCCTGGGAGATGCTTTGTTTAGATTGAGTTATGTTGGGGTTCTGCAATTATCTATTACATGAATTTCTAGATTCTTTCTTCTCCCTCTTCAACTCTAATACTGAAGGTCTCTACTCTGTTTCAAGACTCCTCAAATGCCATTTTAATTCCTTAAGCTCTGCTGTATCTCTCCTCACTATGTCCATATCCTTGGTGACTTTTCATTAATTTCTGAGACAATTTTAAAGTACTTTTTAGATTTATATTTCCATCTTTTCCTCCATTCCAATCATCTTATTTGCCATCCATATTTTGAATTTTATTTCTGACATTTCAGCAGCTTCTCTGTGAATGGTATTTTCTGCTGTATCCCCTTTGTGATCTCTTGGGAGAGTTGATTTGCTCTAATCAGAGCAATTCATGTTGTCATAGTTCTTCTGCTGGTTCTTCCCCATGAGTATTTTCAGCTTTGAAAAAACATATATTAATTAAACTTTTTTAGTTGGAATGATAGGTTATCCCTAAATAATTGTTCAGAGATAATCTAATTGGGGACCCTTAGGAAACATTGTACTAACCTACTGGGCAATTAAAACTGGTGTGAGGCGAGACTGGATTGGAAGCCCCAGGAACTGATGCTAACCACCCCATCTCCATTGAGCTGGGGCTTGTGATTGTGTCTTGTCTTCTACAGCTTCACAAAATTCCCTTTCAGCACTTTAGTCAGAAACTCTGAGGGCTGGCTTGATGAGATGGTTCAATTTGGCTCTGTCTTGATGTCAGCCTGCCTTCTACCCAGTCCTAAGGGTTACATTATTATGCTGGAATTTCAGCTGGGCAAAGGTACAAACAACTGTGGGCCCACCCCCCACCCCCCAGCAATAGCTGAAGAAGTCTCCAGACAGACCTGCTGAATTCACCCTTCATTGCTGCCAGGGGCCACTCAATTCCACAGCTCAGGCCAGGAGTTCCAGTGAAACTTGTTCAGGCAGAGCAAGTAACACTAACACAAAAGTGTTCATAGGTTTGCCAGGCACACAATCTCTCTGAGAGTTCTCAGTGGACTAGGAGCAAGGACTTTCCTAGTGGCATAGGGAGTCAGAAAAGTTCACCCCTCTCCCTACCAAAGCTAGAACTGCAGTGCCATTGTTTTGTGGTGAAGCCCAGCAGCACACATGATGCCATGGCCTCTCAGCCAACTTGACAAACACTGTAGTCTCTGCAGGGGACAGTCCTTCAAGCAACCAGGAGAATGGTGAGATGTGTGCTCAAGATTGCAGAGAGAATTTTTGTTCACTTTTCTGACAGGCAGGATGCAATCTGGGCTCAGAGGTGGGACCTCCCCTGTGTAGGAGGACTGGGATTTAGTGGGTCTCTCCCATGGGGTGAGGCGAGAAGTCCTTTCTCCCTTCTCACAGAAAGCCCACCACAGACCTCCCATTTGGGGGTGGGGTCTTCCATCCTTTTGGCAATGGGCACCTTCAGGCTAGTTTCTCTGTAATTGATCTTTGTTGCCTTTCTTCCTCTTTCTTAACTTTGGTGGGCTTGTCTCAGTGAAAGCTGCTTTTTGTTGGCCATCTTGATTCCTCTCTCTCTTTTTAAAATTAATTAATTAATTTTTTTATTAAATTATATTTGTGCACATTAATTCTATCATGGGATACAGTGTGCTGTTTCCATATACAATTTAAAATACTTTCATCCAATTGGCCAGCATAGTCATCATGTCATTCTCATAATTATTGTGTTAAGACATTTATATTCAACATTTAGAAAGTTTTGCATGTACCCTTGTAGGATAAATCATAGGTGTGATCCCTGCAATCACCTTCCCTTCACCGATTCTCCCCCCTCCTGTCCCTGTCTCTCCCCTTTCCCCTTATTCTTGGGCTACATTTGGATTATAGCTTTCCTATGATAGTTAACAATTAGTTTCATAATAGAGTTGAGTACATTGGATACTTTTTCTTCCATTCTTGACATACTTTGCTAAGAAGAACATTTTCCAGCTCCATCCATGTCAACATGAAGGAGGTAAAGTCTCCATCTTTCTTTATGGCTACCATAGTATTCCATGGTGTACATATGCCACAATTTATTGATCCATTCATGGGTCAATGGGCACTTGGGCTTCTTCCATGACCTAGTAATTGTGGATTGGGCTGCAATGAACATTCTGGTGCACATATCTATATTGTAGTGTGATTTTTGGTCTTCTCGATATATACAGCAGAGGAATTATATATAGCAGAGGAATTAAGGATCAAATGGCAGATCTATATTTAGATCTCTAAATGTTCTCCATATGACTTTCCAAAAGGGAAAGTTTGCATTCCCACCAGCAGTGTAGTAGTGTTCCCTTTCTCCACAACCCCGCCAGCATCTATGATTTTGGGATATGGGCTAATTTTACTGGTGTTAGATGATATCTCAAAGTAGTTTTGATTTGCATTTCTCTGATGATTAGGGATGATGAGCATTTTTTTGTATATCTGTAGGCCATGCGTCTGTCTTCTTCAGAGAAGTTTCTCTTTAAGTCTCTTGCCCACCCTGAGATGGGATCACTTGTTCTCTTCTTGCTAATGTGTTTGAGTTCTCTGTGGATTCTGGTTATTAGACCTTTGTCAGAAGCATAATCAGAAAATGTCTTTTCCCATTCTGAGGGCTGTCTGCTTGCTTTTCTTACTATGTTCTTGGCTGTGCAGAAGCTTTTTAATTTGATGAGGTCCCAGTAGTGTATTTTTGATGTTGCTTCAATTGCCCGGGGTGTCCTCCTCATAAAATATTCTCCCAGGCCTATTTCTTCAAGAGTTTTCCCTACACTTTCTTCTAGTGTTTTTATAGTTTCATGTCTTAAATTTAAGTCTTTAATCCAGTGAGAGTCTATTTTAGTTAGTGGTGACAGGTGTGGGTCCAGTTTCAGTTTTCTGCAGGTCACTAGCCAGTTCATCCAGCACCATTTGTTAAACAGGAATTTTTTTCCCCACTCTGTTGTATAATCCTTTTGTTTTCAATTTCATTTAATTCTGCTCTAATTTTGGTTATTTCTTTTCTTCTGCTGGGTTTCGGATTGGAGTGTTCTTCCTTTTCCACTTGCTTGAGGTGTCCCATTAAGTTGTTAACTTCTTCTCTTTCTGTTTTCTTGAGGAAGGCTTGCAGTGCTATAAATTCCCTCTTAGGACTACCTTTGCAGTATCCCAGAGGTTCTGATAACTCATCTTTTCATTGTCACGTAGTTCCAAGAATTTGGTAATTTCCTTCTTGTTCTCATCTCTGACCCAACTGTCATTGAGCATGAGGTTATTTAGCTTCCACGTTTTTGTTTGGGTCTCAGATTCCTGTTGTTGCTGAGTTCAACTTTTATTCCGTGGTGGTCTGAGAAGATACAAGGGATAGTTTCTATTCTTTTAAATTTGCTGAGTTTAGACTTGTGATCTAAGATGTGGTCTATTTTGGAGTATGTTCCATGAGCTGATGAGTAAAATATGTACTCAGTTTTATTAGGGTGAAATGTTCTATAGATGTCCGTTAAATCCAAATGCTGAATGGTTAAGTTTAAATCCAAAATTTCTTTGCTAAGCTTCTTGTTGGAGGATCTATCCAGCACTGACAAAGGAGTATTAAAGTCTCTGACTATGATGGAGCTGGGAGTAATCAGGTTGCTCATGTCTGTTAGAGTGACTCTTATAAACTGAGGTGCATTCTGGTTGGGTGCATAAATATTGATAATTGAAATCTCATCGTATTGACTATTACCCTTAACAAATATAAAGTTACCATCATTGTCCTTGCTCACTTTTGTTGATTTAAAACCTCTTGTATCTGCAAATAAAATTGCAACACCTGCTTTTTTTCTGCTTTCCATAAGCCTGGAATATAGATGACCACCCCTTCACCCTAAGTCTATGCTTGTCTTTTAAAATAAAGTGAGTTTCTTGGATGCAACAGATATCTGGCTTGAGTTTTTGTATCCAGTCAGCCAGCCTGTGCCTCTTTAGAGGGCAGTTTAAGCCATTTACATTGATTGAGACTATTGATAATCCTGGCATAATTTTGGATATCGAGGTTTTTGAAAGTTCATTGGACATCTTTGATCCTTTTGTCGCTGTGGAGATTGGAATTTGGCCAAAATTTTCTGGGTGGGTTTATTTATGTGGTGGAGCATTGTGCTGGTCATTATGGAGGATAGGTTTGAGGATATCCTTGAGGGCTGGTTTAGTAATGGCAAATTTCTTCAACATGTGAATATCATTAAAGTATTTAATTTTCCTTCATAAATGAAACTCAATTTAGCGGGATAGAGGATTCTGGGTTGAAAGTTGTTTTGTTTTAGGAGGTTGAAGGTCGATGACCACCCTCTTTTAGCCTGAAAGTTTTCAGCAGAGAGATCTGCAGTCATTCTAATATTCTTCCCCTTGTAAGTTAATGTTTTCTTGCATCTAGCTGCTTTCAGGATTTTCTCTTTCATGTTAACTTTAGTGAAATTGATTATGATATGCCTGGGGGATGTCTTGTTCGGGTTGAGTCACGCTGGGGTTTGAAGCTGTCTGCTATCTGAATTTCAGGATCCCTTGGCATGTCTGGAAAGTTCTCTTTCATAATTTCATTGAGGAGAGCCTCTGGGTTTTGTGAAGCAACTTCGTCACCTTCAGGGATTCCTATGAGGCCAATATTAGTTTTCTTTGAATTATCTAAGAGCTCTCTGAACGAGTGATCTGTTTTTGCTCTCCATTTGTCATGATCTTTGGATGCTTGGATGCATTCAAAATCTTTGTCTTCAGTGTCAGAGCTCCTATCTTCTGTCTGGTTCATTCTCCGAACAAGGGATTTAACCGTACTCTTCAGATCTTTAAGGGCTACAACCTCTTGCTTCAGTGTATTGTAGTCTTTGATTATTTTGTCTTTGAAATCACTGAATTCCAGGGACAGCTTTTGAATGATTTGAAATTCTAGTTCTCTCCTTTCCTCCATTCCGTTGATCTTATTCGCTATCCAGATTCTGAACTGAATTTCTGACATCTTAGACAGCTGTTTATGGAAAGGGTCTTCAATTGTGTCTGCCCCATCCTTCCTGAGGGGGGGTGATCTACTCTGGTTATTATGATTACCAGAGTTTTTCCACTGATTCCGCCCCATGCTGAATTTGCACCTTTCGGAGACCATCCCTAAAACCATTCTGCCAGTGGCTTCTTCTGGTTATTTCCTGGGTGTGCACCACCAAGGCCCCAGGAAGCAGGGGGCCCGGCCAGTGGGACAATACAGCCTGCCCTGGCAGGAGTCAGTTGCAGTAGTGGGCCACCAAGGCCCCAAGAAGTGGGGGCACAGCTGGTGGGGCAATGGAGCCCACCCCAGCAAGAGTCAGTTGCTGTTGTGTGCTGCCAAGGTCCCAGAAAGTGGGGACAGCAGCTGGGGAGACAGCTGTGGGCAGAATGTGCTGGCTGCTGGAATCAGTCCATGTGCAGGAAGCATGGATTAAGCAGTTCTCCTGGTGAAGGACCAGGACGGGGCCTGGTCCCGCAAGGCTGGAGGGAAGCTGCTCTTGGGTCTCCTCTCTCTCTGCAGGCAAGGTGGGGAGGGTGGACTGGAAACTCAAAATGGCAGTGCTAATCCCAGTTCCACTTTTCTGCCTGGGGAAGGGTGTTCTGAGTCTCAGCAGGGTCCCTCCAGGGTAGTAAACTTCACCCTGTCAGCAGCTCTCACTCATGGAGTGAGAGTATAGGTCCTCAGTTTATCGATCACCTGTAGGAGACTCAGAGGAGTGGTTGAAGAAGAAACAAAGGAAAAGCATACTTTTCCTGGGGAAGGGTATGGACACTTTTCCTTTGGGTTGTATTATGTACCTGTAGATTGCCTTCTAGGAGTCGCCACTTGCCTCAGAAGAAATGTCCTGCCAGTATCACTCTTCTCTCTCAGCTGGGCTCCCAATCTTCAACTTTGTTGGTTGTTTTCTGGACTTTATCCTTTCCTCTGGATGGGAGCATCTGTCGGAGGCTGGTACCTGTCGGCCATCTTGACCCCCTCTTCCCTTTTTTTTTTTTTTAACCTTTTCAACATAGCCATGTTGATGGGATAAAGTGGTATCTCATCATGGTTTTTATTTGCTTTTCCCTGGTGATTATTCATGTTAAGCATTTTCTTATATGTTTGTTGCCCATTAGTATATCTTCTTTTGAAAAAACAAATCTGTTCATGTCTTTTGCCCACTTTTTAATGAGTTATCATAATTATCATTATTATTTTATTGATTTTTTTATGTTCTGTGTATGCTTCAGATCAGTGTATTTCATCCTTTTATTTCATGGCATAATTGAACCTATAGTTAAACTTCCATGGCACACTTAAATTATGTTGATCTACAAAACTAAAATAAAGGAATATACTTACTGTCCTATCAACTTCTTTCTAAAATAATTTAATTCATGATCTTTAAAAGTTTTTGTGGCATACCTAAGATTCTCTCATGGCACACCAGTGTGCCATAGCACATCAGTTGAAAATAACTGCTCTAGATATTAACACTTTTTTAGATGTATACTTTGTAAATATTTTCTCCCATCTTATAATTTATCTGTTTATTCCATTAATCATTTCATTTACCATGCAGTAATTTTTAAATTTGATTAAATTATCTTTATTTTTGTTATTGCTATATTTGCCTGTGGTGTTTTAATCATAAATTTTGGCCTTGCTTTATTTCTAGAAGAATTTTTCCTATGTTTTCTTCTAGCAATTGTGTGGTATTAAGTCTCATATTTAAGTCTTTTACTTTTTATTATCTCATAGCTGCGTACATTAATGCAATCATGGGTACAAGTTACTGGTTTTATATACAATATGAAATGTTTTCATCAAGCTGGTTAATATAGCCTTCACAGCATTTTCTTAGTTACTGTGTTAAGACATTTATGTTCCACATCAAGTAAATTTCACATGTACCCTTGTAAGATGTACCGTACGTATGGTCACACAAATTACTCTCCCCCCACCAATCCTTCTCCATCTCCTCCCCTCCCACTCCCTTTTCCCCTTCTTCCTGGGCTATAATTGGGTTTTAGCTTTCATATGAAAGCTATAAATTGGTTTCATAGTAAGGCTGAGTACATTGGATTCTTTTTCTTCCATTCTTGAGATACTTTATTAAGAAGAATATTTTCTAGCTCCTTCCACATAAACATGTAAGAAGTGAAGTCTGCATCTTTCTTTAAGGCTGCATAATATTTCATGGTGTACATATACCACAATTTATTGATCCATTCTTGGGTTGATGGGCACTTAGGCTTCTTCCGTGACTTAGCAATTATGAATTGGGCTGCAATAAACATTCTGGTACAAATATCTTTATTATAAAGTGATTTTTGGTCTTTTGGAGAGGAATTATAGGATCGAATGGCAGGTCTATTTTTAGTTCTCTAAGTGTTCTCCAAACATCTTTTCAAAGGAACACATTAGTTTGCATTCCCACCAGCAGTGTAAAAGTGTTCCCTTTTCTCTACCTCCACACCAACATCTCTGGTTTTGGGATTTTGTGACATGGGCTAATAATCTTACTGGAATTAGATGATATCTCTAAGTAGTTTTGATTTGCATTTTACTGATGATTAAGGATGATGAGCATTTTTTCACATATCTGTAGCCATTAATTGTCTTCTTCGGAGAAGTTTCTCTTCAAATCCCTTGCCCACCCTGAGATGGGATCACTTGTTCTCTTCTTGCTAATACGTTTGAGTTTTCTGTGAATTCTGGTTTTTAAAGGTTTGTTGGAGACATAACCAGCAAATATCTTCTCCCATTCTGAGGGCTATCTGCTTGCTTTACTTACTGTGTTCTTGGCTGTGCAGAAGCTTTTTAGTTTGGTCAGATCTTAGTAATGTATTTTTGATGATGCTTCAATTGCCCAAGGAGTTCTTCTCATAAAATATTCACTCAGGCTGATTTCCCCGAGTTTTTGCTGCACTTTCTTCTATTATTTTTTACAGTTTCATGTCTTAAGTTTAAATCTTTAATCCAGTGAGAGTCTATCTTTGTTAATGATGAAAGATATGGGTCCAGTTTCAGTCTTCTACAGGTGACCAGCCAGTTCACCCAGCACCATTTGTTAAATAGGGAATCTTTTCCCCACTGAATGTTTTTAATTGGCTTGTCAAAGATCAAATAACGGTAAGTAGCTGGGTTTATCTCTTGGTTCTCTATTCTGTTCCATACATCTACCTCTCTGTTTTTGTGCCAGTATCATGCTTTTTTGATCACTATTGATTTATAGTATGGTCTGAGGTCTGGAAGTGTCATTCCTCCTGCTTTGTTTTTATTTCTGAGTAATGTATTTGCTATTCAAGGTTTCTTCTGATTCCATATAAAATGAAGTATTATTTTTTTTGAGATCTTTGAAGTATGACAGTGGAGCTTTAATAGGAATTGCATTAAAATTGTATATTGCTTTGGATAGTATAGACATTTTAACAATGTTGATTCTTCCTAGCCATGAGCATGGTATGTTTTTCCATTTGTTAACATCTTCAGCTATTTCTTTTCTTAGAGTTTCATAGTTCTCTTTATAGAGATCTTTCACATCCTTTTTTAGGTAAACTCCTAAATATTTCATCTTCTTTGGCACTACTGTGAACGGAATAGAGTCCTTGACTGCTTTTTCAGCTTGACTATTGTTGGTATATATATAAAGGCTACAGATTTATGAGAGTTGATTTTGTAACCTGAGATGCTGCTATATTCCTTGATCACTTCTAAGAGTTTTGTAGTAGAATCCCTGGTGTTTTCCAGATATACTATCATATCATCTGCAAAGAGAGAAAGTTTGATCTCTTCTGACTCTATATGGATACACTTGATTGCCTTTTCTTCCCTAATTTCAATGGCTAATACTTCCATTACAATGTTAAAAAGCAGTGGAGACAATGGGCAACTTTGCCTGGTTCCTGATCTGAGTGGAAATGATTTCAATTTAGAAATTGAAAAAAATTCTAAACTCTTAGAAATTCTAAAATTTCTTTGCTTAGCTTCTTATTGGAGGATCTATCTAACACTGCCAAAGGAGTTTTAAAATGTCTGACTATTATGGAGCTGGAGGAAATCAAGTTGCTCATGTCTGTTAGAGTCTCTGTTATAAATTGTGTTCATTCCGGTTGGGTGCATAAATGTTAATAATTGAAATCTCACCATGTTGAGTGTTACCCTTAACAAATATGAAGTGACCATCCTTGTCTTTGCTTACTTTTGTTGGTTTAAAGCCTATTGTATCTGTGAATAAAATTGCAACAGCTGCTTTTTTCTGCTTTCCATTTGCCTGGAATATAGATGACCATTTCTTCACCCTAAGTCTATATTTATCTTTTAAGGTAAGATGAGATTCTTGTATGCAGCAGATATCTGGCCTGAGTTTTTGTATCTAGTTAGCCAACCTGTGCCTCTTAAGAGGACAATTTAAACCATTCACATTGATTGAGAATATTAATAAGCCTTGTAAAATTTTGGGTATAGAGTTTTTCAAAAATCCAATGGACATTTATAATCCTTTCAATACTGTGGAAGTTGGAATTTGATCAAAAGTTTCTGAGTAAGTTTACTTTTGTGGTGGAGGATTGCTCTGGTCATTATGTAGCATAGGTCTGAGAATTTCCTGGAGAGCTAGTTTAGTTATGGCAAATTTCTTCAACGTATGAATGTCATTAAAGTACTTAATTTCTCCATCATACATGAAACTCAGTTTAGCTGGATACAGGATCCTGGGTTTAAAGTTGTTTTGTTTTAGGAGATTAAAAGTCGATGACCACCCTCTTCTAGCTTGAAAGTTTTCAGCAGAGAGATCTGCAGTCATTCTAATATTCTTCCCCTTGTAGGTTATGGTTTTTCTTATGTCTGACTGCTTTCAGAATTTTCTCCTTCATATTTCTTCTTCATATAACTTTAGTGAAGTTAATTATGATGTACCTAGGAGATATCTTATTTGGGTTGAGTTGTGCTGGGATTCTGAAACTGTCTGCTACCTGAATTTCAGAATCTCTTGGCATGTCTGGAAAGTTCTCCTTCATAATCTCATGACAAAGAGCCTCTGTGCCTAGTGAAGCAACCTCGCCACCTTCAGGAATTCCTATAAGGTGAATATTAGTTTTTTCAAATTATTGCAGAGTTCTCTGAAAGAATGATCCATTTTTGCTCTCCATTTCTCTTCCTCTTTGAGGACTTGGGAGCATTCAAAAACTTTGTCCTCAATGTCAGAAATCCTTTCTTCTGCTTGCTTCATTCTGTTACTGGGGGATTCAACTGTATTTTTCAGATTTTCAAGGGCTGCAAATTCTTTTCTCACTGTGTCAAAATCTTTGGTGATTTTGTCTTTGAATTCATTGAATTCTTGAGACAAGTTTTGAAATGCTCCTTGAATTTCTAATTCCAACTTTACCTCCATTGTATTAATCTTATTTGCAATCCTAACTCTGCATTTCATTTCTGACATCTTAGCCATTTGTCTATGAATGGGATCTTCAGTTGTGTCTGCTGTATCATTCCTTGGGGAAGTTGATCTACTCTGGTTATTCATGTTACTGGAGTTTTTCCACTGATTCCACCCCATCATTATTTTACACCATTTGGCTAGATGAACAGATAAGGTGAAGTTGAGTTGGGGAGCTCTGTAGTAGTGATTAACCAGCCCTTTGACCAATTGCTGGGACTGGTGTCTGTACCTTTTCCCCTGGAGCTTTGCAAAGGACCTGTATAGTGCTACAGCCTGAGACTTGGGGACTTGCTTGGTGTTGTGGGGCTAAGTGGCTCTGTCTTGTTTTCAGCTGGTCTCTGTGCTACCCTAGTGAATCAGTTACTCTGGGTTGAAGTCTCAGCTATGGGGAAATACCAGCAATTAAGACACCCCATCCCCCATGGGCAACAACTGGAAAAGGAAAATCAAACCTTCCTGCAACCACACACCAGGGTACCACAGGATAGTCCTTTGGTGATTGGCCCAGTTCAAGAGGTCCAAATCAATTGTCCCAGTCAGCACCATTCTCAGGTGGGAGAGTTCAAAAGGTCTCTGGCAACTAGATAGCTGGGGTCTGCTGGCAGCTGAACTATGACTCGCTCCAGTTCTCCATGAGGTCAAAAGGACCCATCCAGCAAATAAATTAGTCTGGGAAGATTTATGCCTCCTTACCCACCTTGCACCTCTGTCACAACCAGTCACTGGTAACACTGCAGGCCTGTGACCCAGTTCCCTTCAATGAGTAGATGCTCCTCCAGGGGGTTGCGCTTGCCTGAGTCACAGGAAGATCTATGTTTCCTCTGCCAGGCCTCCATACTCTGCCACCATCTGGCAGGGGGAACTGAGGCCTGACAACCTTGGTTGGTAAATGGAAGCTGGGGCTGTTCACTCAGTTCAATCCCAGCCCCTGATTGATGTTGTTGACGCTTATATTATTTGCATAGAATTTGTCATTCTGTCCTGGCTATATTTCCCTGTGGACCAGGTGCAGTTTAAGTTCATGTACCACTGCCCAGGGCTGGTGTGTCTATCTCCACTGTAGTCTGTGTTGGGGTGGTGCGGTTAGAGCTCACACTCAGCTCTGAGTTCCAGCCTCTGCCCACCTGCCTTTGTCTCAGGTATGATCCCCTGAGAGCTGGGTGCTTCTTAGGCTCACAAAAGCAGTCTCTGACTCAGCCCTGCCCTGGGAGCATGCTGTCTCTGTGTATATCTTCTATTCTCTGTCCTCCCCACCATGCCTCACCCAGGGAGGTACCGCCTCAGGCATACCCTTTGCTCTCGGGGCCTGCATTACTGTCCTAGATGTATTCCTCCAGTGTCTGCCACTGGAGCAGATGCTCAACTTTCTCTGGTTGCCCAGAGAGACAGGGAATGTCTTTCCAAAATATCCCCAGGAGTGTGAGCCCTATCATTTCCTCTGTTGCCACTGTTGCTCTGTGCTCTGTGTGTGTGTGGGCACTGCCTCTCCCTTTTCCTTATGGTTCCTTCAGTCCACAATTTTCTCCTTACCCCTATGCCACAGTATTAGCACAGACCTGCAACAGCCCACCCCCTGTCCACACCTCTAGAGAAAATGCCCATGAATCTCAACTCCATGGGGGACAGGCTACCAGAACTTGGGGTGAGAATGGAGGGGAGTGAAGAATTGCAGGTAGAGAATATATATAGGTTTATGTCTGGCAGGAGAGTGCCATGGCACCCTAGTAGGGAAAGGGGTCTGTTTTTTAGAGGGTCTCTCCCATGGGATAAAATGGGAGGATGTCTGTAACTCTGCCTACTTGTTTGTAGAAAGTATACTGTGAGCTGTTCTCATGGGGGAGGGGACTCCCATCCGCTTAGCAATGGATTTTGTACCTATTGTTTGTATTCTTGGGGTCACAGCTCACTTCAGCGGGGTTGATGTGCATTCTTCAACTTTCTTGGCTCAGCTCCAAACCATCAGCTTACTTGCTAAACTTCTGTCCTTTAACTCTCCTTATGGATGGGAACCTCTGTGGAAAGCTGGCTCCAGTTGGCCATCTTGCCTCCTCCCTTACATTTAAGTGTTTATAACTTATTTTGTTTTAATTTTTGTATATGGTAAGAGATAGGGATCTTGTTTCATTCTCCTGAATGTGGCTATCCAATTTTCCTAGCACCATTTATTGACTTGATCATACACTTTTCCCACTGTGTGATTTCCTTTGTTGAAATCAATTAGTCATAGGTATATGGTTTTATTTTAGATTCTCTATTCTGTTTCATTGGTTATATCTCTACTTTTATACCTGTACCATGCTACTTGTGTTACTTGACTCTTGCTGTATATTTGCAGGTAATATTGAGCATATGGCTTTTGTTTTTACATGTGGTAAATCACATTTATTGATTGGTATGTTTGTTGAACCATCTTTGCATGCCTTCTGATGTGCTTTTGGATTTAGTTTGCTAATATTTTATTGTTGAGTTTTGCATCTATGTTCATGAGAGATATTGGTCTTTATTTTTCTTTTGCTTTTGTGTTCTTTCCAAGCTTCAGGATTAGGGCAATACTGGCTTTATATAACAAGTTAGGGAGGCTTTCCTCAATGTTATGACAAAATTTCAGTAGAGTAAGAATCTCTTCTTCTTCATAGGTCTGGTAAAATTCTACTGTGAATTCATATGGTCATGGGATTTCTTTTTCTTGAGTGGATTTTTTTATTACTGTTTTAATTTTGCTACTCATTATCAATTTCTTCAGGATTTCTATTGCTTCTTGATTCAATCTTGGAAGTCATGCATTTCTAAAAATATATTGTTTTTTTCTAGATTTTTTTTTTTTCTAGTTTGTGTGCTTAGAGGTGTCACCTATAATAGTCCCAGATAATCTTTTTTATTTCTGTGGTATTATTTACAATGTCTACTTTTTTATTTCTGATTGAGATTATTTGAATCCTCTCTTTCTTTTCTTGCTTACACTAGCAAGTGGTCTGTGAACTTTGTTTTTTCAGAGAACCAGGCTTAGTTTTATAAATTTTTTTTATTATTTTTATTTTTGTTTTGATTTTTGTTATTTATTGTCTCTTGCTAGCTTTGCATTTGCTTTGTTCTATTTTTTTCTAGTTTCCTGAAAAAAAAAATAGATTGATAATTTGTGATCTTTCTGTCTTTTTGATGTAGGCATTTAGTACTATGTCCCTTCCTCTTAGCACTGCTTTTTCTGTATTCCAAAATTTTTAATAGCTTTTCTTACAATTGTTATTCAACTCAATTTTTTATTTCCATCTTGATTCTATTGTTGGCCCAATGATCATTCAACAGCAGGTTATTTAATTTTCATAAATTTTTGTAGTTTTGAGTATTCCTCTTGGAATTGATGTCTACTTACATTCTATTGTAGTCTGAGAAGATATATGGTATCATTTTAATGTCTTAAAATTTGCTGACACTTGTGTGGCCTACCAGAAGGTTATATTGGAAAGTTTCTAGGTGCTGATGAGAAAAATGTTTATTTTGTATTTTTTAGGTAAATGTTCTGTAAGTTTCTGTTAGGTGCATTTGCACTAAAGTCTTATTAAGCCTAGCGTTTCTTTGTTAATTTTATGCCTTGATGATCTGTTTCATGCTGTGAGTGGGGCCTTGAAGTCCCCTGATATTATTATATTGCTATTTATTTTACTTCTTAGGTCTAGTAGTTTTCATTTTTATAAATTTGGGTGCTCTGGTGTCAAGATGCAAATATATTATAATTGTTATATCTTCTTGTTGGATTGATGTTTTTATCATGATATAATAATCTTTTTTTTATTGCTATTGATTTAAAAGTCTGTTTTATCAGATATGAAAATTGCTATTCCTGTTTACTTAGCTTTGCATGGAATAGCTTTCCCCATCCCTTTACCTCAAGTCTATGTGACTCTTTATGAGTTTCTTGAAGAAAACAGATATTTGGGTTGTGTTTTTTTCTTTTTTTAATCCATTGTATAATTCTATATCTTTTAAGTGGGGGCATTTAGACCATTCATATTCAATGTTTATAAAGGTAAGTGAGATAATGCTGCAGTCATTATGTTAATTGTTATGTAGTTGCTCTGTATTCTTCCTTGTTTCTTTTTTTATACAAGCTATGAATTTTTCTCTTCAAGTGCTTTTACACTGGTGCGTATTTCCTGTTCTTTTCAGCATTTAGAGCACTTTTGAATATATCTTATAGGGCAAGTCTAGTGGTGACAAATATTTTTAGTGTTTTCTTTTTTTAATTTTTATTGTTAAATCATGTTTGTGCACATTAATACTATCATGGGGTACAGTGTGTTGATTCCATATACAATTTGAAATACTTTTATCTTTTAGTGTTTTCTTGTGTGAGAAATTTTTATTTCTCCTCATTTCTCCTGAAACTTAGTTTTTCAGGATATAGAATTCTTAGAATTCTTAGCTAACAGTTATTTTGAGTAAGAAGACTTAAGATCAGATCCCAATCCTTTATTGCTTTTTGGGAAGTCCGCAGTTAGTCTGATGTGTTTTTATTTGTAAGTTATATGACACTTTTATCTCATAGCTTGTAGCATTATTTCCTTCACTTTGATTTTGACAGAACTGGTGAGTATGAATTTTCCAGGAGTTTGCTCACTTTGTTTTATTATAAATCTCTAGCAAGACCAGGGAAAATTTTAATATCATTTTTTCAACCAGGTTTTTCATGATTTTTGCTTTTCTTCTTACTCATAGATTTGTATAATTCTTATGTTTAGGTATTTTGCATAATCCCATGATTCTCATAAATTTTGTTCATTTCTCTGGAATCCTTTTTTTAAATTTTTGACTGATTGTATTAATTTAAAGCCTTTCTTCAAGCATTACTAACTAGACAGGATTCAATTGTCTTTAATATTTTCAGTCTCCAACTTTAAACATGTATATATATGCTTCCTGTTTTGAATTTTGCCTCATTTTTTTACCTGCATAAATTATTCTGCTCTCTTTTCAAAACTCTTCTTTTTTCTTTGAATGCTATTTAGGAAGACTTGAAGGTAGGTAATACTTCATTTATTTTGAGTTAGAGTTTAAAGAGTTTGTACTTTATAACTTAATAGAATGAAAAATGGAAACAAAATTGGGAATGAAATATGGCTAAGTAAATATGGAATTGCTTTTTTTAATTGAATGGTAACTATGTACATTAATGCACTTCTGGGGTACAGTGTGGGGTTTTCACACACAATCCGAAATACTTCCACCAAACTGGTCAGCACAGCCTTCATGTCATTTTCTCAGTTATTGTTTTAAAACGTTCACATTCTACTCTTAGAAAGATTCACTTGTACCCCTGTAAGATAAACCTCAGAAGTGATCCCTCCAATCCCTCTCCCTCCACCCATTCCCTCCTCCCCTCTTCCTCTCCTCTCCCCAT
>NW_003852396.1:35405947-35416360 GCF_000181295.1 Otolemur garnettii
CTAATTTGCTAAGGTTCTGTCCTTTCAGCCTCCTTCTGGACGGGAGCTTCTGTAAAAAGCTGGCTGCAGTTCGCCATCTTGGCTCCGCCCCCCTTGTCCTCATTTCTTAATGACAGGTCTACAGTGTATAGACTTTTAGTTGGGTAGTTATAAGCCTTCAGCATTTCTGATGCTATTTCTCCCTTGCCCAATTTCTGCCACTGTCAGTCTATTGTCATCTAACTGTCTTTACATAGTGGGTAAGCTATCTTTTATCTCTGGGAGCATTAATATTTACATTCCACAATGTCAGTACTTTCTTGTGTACTTCATTACTGTGTTGTGTGTGTATTTCTGTTTATTTCCCTGCCCAATACTTCAAAAATTGTCCACTCTCTCTTCAAGCATCACTGGTATCAGAAAACAGTAACACCAAAGACACATGCACATGTGTAAGCTGCACTGGCTTGCCAAAGGTCAATAAAGGGAAAACCTCCCATTTACAGACTCCAAAGGGAGTATTCAGATCGAATAGGAAGCAATCCAGGCTAAAAGCATCATAAAGAAGGAAGGAGCATCCCACAGAAGCTGGGAAACTCACTTTTTGCTATTGGGTAGAGGGCTGGCACCCAAGGAGCCTGTGCTTCCTGGTCTATTCAGTTAATAATTTAGAAATGGGCATCAGTGTTTTTCTTGCTCCAAATTTAAACATAAAGCCTAAGAGCTCATTTAATGAGAGACAAGTACAGGAATAGCAGACCAGAAAACACACCCATGAGGATTCATTATCATCTTGATCCTGGCTCAACATTTCAATGGCCATTTTAGCTAAAGGATAAGTCCCTGTGAAGACTAGAATAGAGGAAAGAGATCATGGGATGAGAAAACAGGGAAGCTTCCCCCAGGACAAAGCTCAGTCTCAGCCCCAGGGACAATGAGGCAGCTGTTATGATGGTCTCTGATGGGCAGCTCTTTCAATATCTACTTCTTTCAGAATTCTGGGGCTTTCATCTTTGCTCCCAGACCCCAGCAGGAACAAAGAAGAGTCTGAATATCTGGAACCAAGAACTCAGTCTGACAGCTGCTCTGGAGCTAGAAGAGCTCCCTCCTCAGGAGTCTTTGGAGAAGTCACTTTCTTGCTCCATAGGAAGCTATTCAAACATGTTCTACAAATTAGCTTTCTATCCATATCCACTGCCATCTCCAAAGAAGGCTAGCAGATAGGTGGAAGGAACAGAAGGATCGTATCACCCGATCTTGGTTGGAATCCTTAGACATTTAAATCATCTTAGCAAAAATTAACCAACTGAATACTGCTGAAGAAAACCACACTATCCCTCTCCATTTCTACTGGAAAACTCTCAATCCTGAAATAATCTCCAGGGTAGTCTGGGCGCTGGGCAGCTAGTCTTCTCAACACCTGAGGTAAGAACTTTGTCTTTCTTCAGGGAAATGTGTAGCTCTAGGGATGCTGAGTATTAAAATAGAGTCCAAAGCAGATTCTAAGAATTTAAACCATGCTTTCTGATAGACTGCTTAGTGCTTTGGACTTCATGGCACATCTCAATCTCTTTATTCTTGAATTGATGAACATGAAGAGAGAACAAATTGGTAAAGACTGATAAAGACACTATGCTACAGCACAGATCTGGGTATCTGCTTCTTGGTAAAAATCTCAATACCTGTCTTAAGACCCTATGGGCTATTCTGGCCTCCAGTAATATACTTTTTTACCTTTAGGATGATGAACATCTTCAAAGGGCTATCTAAAAACTTATGATATGCCTGTTGGATGCTCTCATACCTTTTAATCATTCTGGTACTAATGTACTAATAAGGAGGCAATACAATGTTAAAATATATATTAACTGCACATCATTCAGAGTTGGCTTTGGCTGTCTCATTTCATGATGCACACACTGACTCTGTCAGTCTTAGGTCCCAGTCTCTGTTGGCTTCTCTGTGGGTTTTGAGTACTATAGGTTAGCATAAGCTTTTCAGAAAGAGTTCTTTCTGAATTATTTTCTTATCTCTGTGTCCTTTCCATCTGATGCAGGTGCTCTGACCCTACAGAAGAGAGACTGGACCCTTGGTCAAAGGTGGAAGAGGGAATAGTGTTATCGAGTCTGATTATAACATATTACACAATAGATGCTCTTTTAGTGTCTTTTTCTCTCCCAAACACAAACACAAACACCCTGTTATTCCTGGGAAGAACATCATCTATTATCATATTTCTGAGTCCTCATAGGCTCACATAATCTGTTATTTTAAAACATACATATTTTCAATGATCCTAAAGATTTGGTTCTAAGTACACACCTCAAATACAACATCCCCTAGTCTCTGACAGTCAACCTCCTTACCAAGAGTGGTAATAAAAGTGCAAAAACTTTAGTTTTTTATTGATGGTTGTGTCTACAGATATGAATGCTGACAACAAACGTGGATGTAAGTTCTATGGAAGAAGAAGCAGAAATGGTTTGTTGAAATCCAATCTTTGTACCTGTTTGGAACTTTATATCAAAACAGTTTATGCAGAAAACTAACTGGATATTGAAGTCATTACTCAAACATTATACTAATTCATAGGTAGAAGGTTAATCAAGAGTGTGTTGGTAGAATGTTTCTTTAATCTTAAGAGAGAAATGATTTAATCTTTCTGGAAAGATACTCATTCAGTTTAAATGTCTTTTTTTTTTTCTTTTTTGAGACAAAGAGTCTCACTCTGGTACCTTGAGTAGAGTGCTGTGGCATCATAGCTCACTCAACCTCAAGCTCTTGGGCTCAAGTGATAGTCTTGGCTCAGTTTTTCTTTTTTTTAGTAGAGATAGGATCTTGCTATTTCTTAAGATGGTTTGAACTCCTGAGTTCAAGCAATCCACCTCCCTTGACCTCCTAGAGTTCTAGGATTACAGGCATGAGCCACTGTGCTTGGGCCCCTAATGTCTTGAATACTAGTTTTATATTGTAATTTCTTAATGTATAGCTATTACTGTCATGTGTATTCTCTATGTAGATGCATCTTTGATTAAGATACGATGAAGAGAGTCAGAAATTCAGAAATCAAGAGGCAAAGTCTGTTACTAGTGGAAAAGGTGTCACCACATTGGATTCATTTTGCATATTCTAAGGGGGATATGATGTTACAAAACTAGGGTTTATCGTAGCACAAATTCACTGAAAATCCATTTGGTTATAGGCAACTAAGGAAACCACACAGAATGAAGCTCTGGAACTCCACCTTGGAAAGTGGCTTCATCTTGGTGGGGATTTTGAATGAAACTGAGTCTCCTGAACTGCTCTGTGCTACAATGGCAGCCCTGTACATGTTAGCCCTGATCAGCAACGGCCTGTTGCTCCTGGTCATCATGACAGATGCCCGGCTCCATGTGCCCATGTACTTCCTGCTTGGTCAGCTCTCTCTTATGGACCTCTTATTCACATCTGTTGTCACTCCCAAAGCCATCATTGATTTTCTATGCAGAGAAAACACCATCACCTTTGAAGGCTGTGCCCTTCAGATGTTCTTGGCACTGACACTGGGTAGTGCAGAGGACCTCCTACTGGCCTTCATGGCGTATGACAGGTATGTGGCCATTTGTCATCCTCTGAACTACATGGTCCTCATGAGACCAAAGGTCTGCTGGCTTGTGGTGGCCACATCCTGGATCCTGGCATCCCTGAGTGCTCTGGGACATACCACATACACCATGCATTATCCCTTCTGCAAAGCCCAGGAGATCAGGCACTTGCTGTGCGAGATCCCACCTTTGCTGAAGTTGGTCTGTGCTGATACCTCTAGATATGAGCTCATGGTATATGTGACAGGTGTGACATTCCTCTTGCTTCCCCTTTCTGCCATTTTTGCCTCCTACACACTAATCCTCTTTACTGTGCTCCGTATGGCATCAAATGAGGGGAGGAAGAAAGCCCTTATCACCTGCTCTTCCCACCTAACTGTGGTGGGGATGTTCTATGGAGGTGCCACATTTATGTATGTGCTGCCTAGTTCCTTCCACAGCCCCAAACAAGACAACGTTGTCTCTGTTTTCTACACAATTGTCACTCCAGCCCTGAACCCCCTCATCTATAGCCTAAGGAATAAGGAGGTCATGGGGTCCTTGAGAAGGGTCCTGGGAAAGCATGTATTTCCAACTCAATCCACCCTCTAGAAAGGGTGTATTTGTATTCTCCTCAAAGTGAAAGGATTTCTGTTAGGAATCAAATATACACAGTAAAACCAGTATAATGAAGCACATATCTTTTAAAAGAAAAGTGAAGGACTATAACTGGCCTTGCCACATGCTGTTTAAATCTCTCCAGGAAGTAATTCATAGGGTATTATTTACACTGTTTAAAAAAACTCTTCACTTTTTAGGAAATCAGCTACTGATTTCCCAAGTAGCTACTTAGTTAAATGGGTCTAGGTGTTATCGCTAACTTGAGATATGATCCCAACCTTGGGATTTTATATTAGACCAACACAAGAGACAGAGAAATGAAAGTTTCAAGTGGGTGGCGTAGGCAAGACCCAAACATCAAAAAGGGAAATGTGTTGAGATGCACAAATTTTAGACCAACTGGCCTTCTCAAAAGATCATATAAATTCTTGTCTAATGCCCTAACTGGTAGGAATTTGCATGTTTGTGTATTGTACTCACCTTTTCCTTTTTCAGAGCATCAGCAATAGGGACACTCCTACAGATGTCTTTGCTTGCTTGTTTTTATTTTTCTGTATTGGTTTTCAACATAGAAATATTTTATAGTGCCTAAAATTCAATTATTAATGAAATGAATAAAACTGAAAATGAAAGGATTCCATAAGCAGGGTCCATGATAAATAGATTCGCTTTTTTCTTGCTATTAAGAAAATAAACAAGCATACCAATGGTTTTTCATTATTCAAGGCTATCTTGAAACATCCCATCAATTGCAAAGCCTATTAAGAAAATAAACCAGCAAACCAACTGTTTTCTTTATTCAAGGTTGTCTTGAAACATCCCAACAATTGCACAGGGTTTACATGCTTCTCTATTGTGTACATGTAGGTCAGTGTGTCGGTGTGTTTGTGCTGGATAAGGAGAAAACAACATAATACATTTTCCTACTGGTTTAATTACATTGTACCATCAGTTTAAGTCTTTGAAAATTTACATTAAAAGACGTGAACAAATGTTAGAGCTGCATTTTGAAGCTTAAAAATAATATTTGATAATATATTTGATTGATATTATTTTGGGGGATATTGCCATTTGAGGAAATTGGCTAACACTTTTTCTTTTTTAAAAAACTAATATAGCAATAAGTTTTTAAGGTTTCATCTATAACTCCAAAGAAATTCTTTTCAAAAATTAATAAAATTTAGAATACTAGCAATAGGCAAAACCCACCAAAAATCTCCTTACCCAGAAATTATTTCTACACATATTTATATAAATTTCCTTTCATTTGAAGATAGGCATACATTTTACTGAGTTGATATGTGCATGTAAGCAGTTTGTTTGTGATTTTTTTCCTTCTATATTATACAAAGTGGCCATAAAGTTTGGGCCTCCCTGTGTAGTAGCAGTATAGAGTACCGCAAAGATTATGGGGTCAGTTGTCAGAGTACAGAGCTTAAAATTCAATACACCCCACTTATTTATATAACATTGAGCAGATTACTAAAGTTGTTTATACTCAAGTCTCCATGTCTGCTAAGTGTAAATTGACATTGAAAATAAGATCTACTTTACAATGCTGTGAACGTTAAATAAATTAGCAAATACATATATAAGACATGTAGAACAGCATCTGGTATATAAAAGATATTTAATAAATTTTAACTCTTAGAGAATTAATGGCCTAAAAATACTAAGTGGTGGTATAGTAGTACATCATATCATATAGACTTTTGTAATATTAATAGCTATTTTATCATTGTTATACATTTAACATTGTTATGTTAGTGTATGTATGTGTTTGTATGTATTAAACCAGTAATACCAATCTCCTGGGTGTGTGACTTTTTTTCAAAGAAAAACTCTTATGAGTAAAATTACAGAAGTCAAGGTTAAAATCTACTTAATATTCTTGACATGAGTTTTTTTTTTGCAGTTTTTGGCCAGGGCTGGGTTTGAACCCACCACCTCCAGCATATGGGGCCAGCCGCCTACCCCTTTGAGCCACAGGCACTGCCCTATTCAATATTCTCGATATTAAAAAAAATTGATTTTTAAAAAAGTCAAATATTTTGTATTCTTACCAGTAGTATAAGTGTTCTTAACCCACCACATCTTCTTCCATGTTAAATTTTACATATAAATAGTCTTTACAAATTGGTAATGTATAATATTTAAGTTTGTTATTTTCATTGGCTTAAGTAACTTGGAGTTCTTTACATATTAGGGACACAGATACTTTGATCATTATATTTGTAATAAGAACATCTTTTCAATTTGTTATTTGACTTCTAATATCTTCATACTAGTGATTTTCAGACAGAAAATTATTAAAAATATTTAGTTAGAGTATTTTTCTTTCATGTTTTCTTCCAATGATTGTATTGTTATGATGTAATTTTATATTCTCTCTTTAGATTACAACTTACATATTTTATAATTTTTTTCTTACTCTATAACTTACATTTAACTTTTATTTTTATTTTTTTATTTTTTTATTTTTTGAGACAGAGCCTCAAGCTGTCCCCCTGGGTAGAAGGCTATGGCTTCACTGCTCACAGCAATCTCCAACTCCTGGGCTCAAGCAAGTCTCCTGCCTCAGCCTCCCAAGTAGCTGGGACCACAGGCGCCCGCCACAACGCCCGGCTGTTTTTTGGTTGCAGCCATTATTGTTGTTTGGCGGGGCCGGGCTGGATTCGAACCCGCCACCTTAGGTGTATATGGCTGGCGCCTTAGCCACTTGAGCCACAGGTGCTGAGCCTTACATTTAACTTTTAAAGTAAATTTCTAATTTATCTTGTGGAAAATAGAGATTTTTTAACTTTTTTTTCCAAAATTAACACTTTTCTAGAGAATTTAAAAATAACCCTTCCCTTTTCCATTGATTTGTTCTACTTTTTCATCACACATAATGTTCTAATAAGCGATGTTTTGGCTATATCTTCAGTTATAACTTTTTTCTCTTCTTTAATCTTTCTGAAAACATTTGATTTTATCTTTCACATCTTAAAAGCTCACTGGTGAACTGAATTGAGTGAGAGTATATTCAACCTGTAAATTAATTTGCAATTGGGGCATTTTTCTAATGCCAGCCTTTCAGAACATAGTATATGGCTACACTTCCCAAGCCTAGTCTCAGTCCCTGGTTTGAAATGATTATTTCACACATTTTCATAGGAAAGACTTAGCTAAAGCCTTTCCCCACACTTCCCCAGAGCAGAAGCAGACAGCCTCAAAACTCTTACTTTTCCTCTTTAAATCTCTCAAGCACCTACATCTGCACACATCTAGTTTTCGACAACAGCATATCAGAAGTTGGCCATCTGGGTCCTAATCTTACTGACCTCCCCAAATTTTGCTCCTGTAGAATCCCTTTCATCTGAAATCATTTTCTTCCATCTTTATGGATCACAACTGTAAGAATACACATCCATTTGGGTTATTCCCTATTATAAACAACCTTTCTTGTAATTCCAATCCCCTTTAGTTATTGCCACATTTTCAGCTTCTTTTCATAGAAAAATAATTACAAATGAGTGTCTATGTCCACTTTCTCTTCTACTGATCTTCTATTCACATCTTATCTGAATTTCAGTCAAACTCCAGGCTCTTTCTATGATCTTCTTTTTTGTCTAGTCCTCACTGATGTGTTAAACAAAACGGCATTTCTGTATCTTTCTTCTTCAACCTTTTAGCAGTATGGATACACTTGACTATACCCTTCCTCTTGAAAATTGTTCTTCTCTTGGTTTCCAGACACCACACACTCTTGGATTTTGCTTCCTTCTTCCTGTTTTTACCCACTGGATCCCTTTCTCTTTCTGAATTTGAACGTTTCCCATAATAGTAATCTGAATCTTTCTTCTTACTAAAGAATATCTTCCTGAGTAATTTCATCTAGCTGCATACTTTTTTCCCCACCCAGCAAGGATTGCCTTTCAATAATTTTATTGAAAGGTAAGTTGGTTAAGTTACCTCTGCTAATTCAAAATTAACACTGACATATTCAAAATATTAAAATATTTCAGCTTTTGGGAAAAAATGAAAAGTTATACATAAAACATGGTTTATGAAAGTTAGAGATCAGATACACTATGGTTCTTTGGCTTATTTCTCAGTGCTTATTTATCCATAACATGATGTCAAAATTGGTTACAGTCATTCTGGATGGAATTAGGTTACACATTGCATTGAATAGCCGTTTACAATACATCAATACTGTAGCTCTCCTTACAATCACTGACTGACATGGAAAATCCTGAACACTAGCACAGCAATCTCATAATTACGAGGGTGGCTACTCATTTTTTCTTAAGACTTTGTTTTGGCACAATAACAGTTTTACTGAAAGTATATTCTTTTTAATATGAAGTTCTAAATTAGAAACAATGGCAATTTTATAAAAACAGTCTTTTCTAAGGGCATTTTGTAAAAAGCAAAAATACAAACAGTAAATTTGGCATATTTATTAAATTATCTTTAACATTTTTTTCTAAAAAATAAGTAATGTTTATATCCATGATAACTGCATAGTTTTAAATACAATCTATATACCTTTGAGTCCAAAAGATCAGAATACTTACATAATTCACAATCATATGTCTAACTGACAACTTCCCATGTTGAACAGGAATTTGAAACTTAATCCAAGACATAATTTTTATTCATCCCTCTGATAATCTGTTCTTCCCTCATTTTGTTTCATCTAAATCAATCACATCACCACCCACACAACAGATCAAACTAAAAACTTAAATACAAACATTGTTAGTATTTCTGCCTTACTACTTCCACAAGTAAATCCCACTGGCTTCCTATAGACAATAGATTTCATACATGCGAAGTCTTGGTGTCTCCTACAAAATATCTCAATCCAAATTGCCTTAACCTGCTTCCTGCTGCTCCACACTACCTTCATAAAAGGGTTTTCTCTTCTCTCTCTTGCCCTGCTGTAAGATGTTTTCTCCCTAGTAGACGAACTGACATTCAGAAATATAAGTCAGATGTTGTTACTTTTCCACACAGAGGTGCATAATCTTGCTTCTCCCTGCCTTTCATTGCTGAGTACTACTTAATGGTATACATATACATTTTATTAATCCAGTTATGAACTGATGTGCACTTGAGTTGATTTCACATCATCATGATTGTGAATTGTGCTATAATAAGAGTGCATGTGTCTTTTTGATAAAATGACATTTTTTCCTTTGGGTAAATGCCCAATAGCAGGATCTATGGATCAAATGGTAGGTCTACTTTTAGTTCTTTGAGGTATCTTCATACTACTTACCACAGAGGTTGTACTAGTTTTCAGTCCCACTGGCAGTGTACTTTCTTTCTGTATCTAACACCAGCATCTGTTCTCTCAAAACTTTAACAAAAACAACACATAATCAGGAGATATACGTGTTTTGATATGAGCCATTGTCAGTGTTGGGTGAGAATCTCACTGTGGTTTGATTTACATTTCCCTCATGGTTATAGACATTGACTATTTTTCCCCATGTTTATTGGCCCTTAGTTTATATCCTCATTTGAAAATACTCTGTTCATGTCTTCTGCTACCTTTTAATGGGGTTCTTTGACTTTTTTTCTTGCTGATTTGCTTGAGTTCTTTATAGATTATGGTTATCAGCCCTTCATCAGATATGTAGCAAGCAAATACTCTCTTCCACTCAGTAAGTTGTCTATTTGCTCTATTGATTATTTCCTTGGCTGTGCAAGAGCTTTTTGAATTAATCAAGTTTCCATTCATTAATATTTGTTGTTGTGATTGCCTTTGGGGTCTTCTTCATAAATTTATGGCCTAGACTGATGTCTATAAGAGTTTTCCCAACATTTTATTCTAGAATTCTTACTAAGTTTCATACTTAGTTTTAAGTCTGTTATCCAACTCAATTAATTTTTGTGAGTGTGGACCTTGTTTCGGTCTTCTACATGTGGCTATCTAATTTTCCTGGTACTATTTAGGAAATAGGGTTTTTTTCTCTTACTGTATATTATTTTCTAATTTTTCAAAGATCAGATGGCAATATGAGAATGATTTTATGCCTGGGTTTTATATTCTTATCCATTGGTCAGTGTCTCTGTTCTTGTGCCAATATCATGCCGTTTTGTTTACTTTAGCCTTTGTACTATAACTTGAAGTCTGATAAAGTAATGTCTCCTAAATTTTTCTTTATGCATAGGTTGTTTTGACTATTTGGGTTCTTTTCTGGGTCCATATGAAGCATAGAATTATTTGTTCTAGATTGGTGAAAAATGATGTTGG
>NW_003852396.1:35417941-35432650 GCF_000181295.1 Otolemur garnettii
GCAGGTAGATGATCAGGAACAGGAAGAAGAGCACAACTTGTGTTTGTGGATCCTGTGACAGGCCCAGCAAGACAAATTCATTTATGTAGGTTTGATTCTCTTCTCCCATGAATGCTTACTCCTGTTTGTAGGTTAGCAACAAGAAAAGAAACCCATGTTGATCACCTGTAAACATTCTGATAAGATAGAAGAAGCCTGACTAGAGACATCACGTAGTAGACTGTTCCAGAGGGAAGGTGGGTTTCAGATAAAGAAAAGGGAAGGAAGGATATAGCTCAAGAGTAGGTCAGAGAAAGAAGTACTGGGGCCCTCCAGGGAGCTCTTTGAGAAAAACTGTGAAGCAGAGAAGTAAGATACAGATGGTATCTGAGATGACCATCTGTATCTTTTTTTGTTTGCCATTTTCCTTGAAGGGGAGTGAGAGGGGAGGGGAAGGGGGAGGATGGGTAGAGGTAGTGTGATTGGTGGGATCATACCTATGATTTATCCTACAAGGGTACATGTGAATCTTTCTAAATGTAGAATATAAATGTCTTAACACAACAACTAAGAAAATGACATGAAGGCTATGCTAACCAATTGGTTGAAAATATTTCAAATTGTATGTAGAAACAACACACTGTACCCCATGAGAGTATTCATGTACAGAGCTATGATTCAATAATAAATAAATAAATAAATGAATAAATAAAAATGATACAGATGAAGATCAACCCAGAAAGGCTTGGAGCCCAAGGAAAGTGTATGGGAGGGATTCCTTTCTCTTCCAAATACTCCTTTGGTGAATTGTGGACTACAAAGTTCCTTGGAAACATTTCTATTCCCATGAGCCAAAGCACTGAAGCAACCAGAGGTCTGTAAGGGAGAAATTGAGTGATACCAGAGCTTGGATAGTCCAATCAAGACTCCAAGGAGAGTGACTCAAGAGTAAGTTGACCAGATTTTAACGTTTAGTAAAGCGGGACACCATTGACTGGGGGGAGGGGGGATCTTAATTAAAAATTTGGTCTATATGGAGCAACAAAAATTTTCATAGAACCCAAAAATAGTATTGTAATATGTTAAAATATATATTTTTTAATTTTAGCATAAGTATAATTTACAAATATAATACATTAAAAAAATTATGTACAATATTATCTTATTCTTTGGCATATTTCTCATTTGAGTGAATTTTTTTTAGTAGATTGCTGTCATTGTTTAAAAGGTCGTGAAAATTTTCACAAGAATTTGTTAAATTATATTTCACACATAAAATGGCTTTCAAAGTCTCAACACTTAACTGTGATTTTTCTGATGTCCACACTTTATTTAGAGGTCTGTGGGGGAGAAATGAGTGTAGAAAAAATGCTTTCAGTTGCAGCATTAGTTCCTGGTAAGGACAGCACGTATCCCACAATTTTTAGTGCATTGTTGTATGGAACATGGTTTGTTTCAAAATGATGGAATATTTCTAACTATTTGTTCTCTATTGTGATTTTTGCTGAGGCCCAAGATTTAACCTTTTCCTTATCAATATATTATTTTTAATAATGATACCTCGTGAGTTGTACGTGTCACTTTCAAGGCCAGCACTAGACTTTTTGCCGCCACTATAAAATATAAATAATATGAGTACTGTCTGCTAAATTCATGAAATAAATAAATAAATTACTTACCTAAGTTATCTGAATAGCTGATTTGTTGACATCACTTGTTTAGCTAGCACTAGCACACAGTATGATGTGTATCATCTGAGAGATAGTTACAAAATGTTTTCGTGGTTGCCAATGCCAAAAAATGCCATTGTTCATTAAGTCCAAACAATGGTGGTCGAATTTTAACAACTGATCAACAATGCAAACTTTGATAAGCAGTTCTCAATAATCAGTTCTCAACAATTATTTGTTATTATTAAAGTTTAACATTATAAAATTAACAAAAATAATATGAAACTCATATCCTGGCAAATAGCCACACGGCAGCTGAAAACTGTATATTCCCTTCCCGTTCTCCCGCTATTCCCTAGCTTGTTGTGCATTCTTTCCAAAAATCAGGACTTTTAAAAAATGCCACAAGACATGGGACAAATAGTTAAAAATTGGGACTGTCCCACCAAAAACGAGACATCTAGTCACCTTACTCAAGAAACTAAAAACCAGGTTTCTTCCATTCAGACTCTTAGCCTCTCCCTCCCCTTCCCTGCCCACTACAAGTGTCTGCCTCCAAGGAGAGTGACCTGAGAGACTAAAAAACCAGGTTTCTTCCATTCATACTCTCCTTCCCCTTCCCTACCCACTACAACTAGAAAAGCAGTTTCAGCCAAGAATATGGGGAGCATCCACCTCTTCTCAGCTGGAATCTCCTCCAGTCCAAGATTATCACAGAGAGTGGGGCCCATGTCTTTCCCATTGAGAAGGTCTGCGGTAGACCAAAGGTGCCCAGTCTGGGAGCTTCCTCCCTGCTGGCATATCCTGGACACCCACACTCATGGGGCAGATATGATGGCAGGACATTAGTGGGTTGCTAGGGGACACAAAGATGAGATTCAGAAGCTGGACTAAAGAGGCAAGGGAGCCCATGTGGATTGAACAGATGGGAGAATACAGTACAGTCCAAAATGTGGCAACCTGGGAGAGTGCCCATACTCTCCCCATAGGAAAGCCATGCTGTTGGACAAGATTGGGTCCTCTGGAGATAAGATTGTAGCTTATAGTACCATTTCAACTGAAAGTGTGCATTCAGGGACCCATTTGCAACTGGGCACTGTAGGGCAGGGGTTACACAATGGGGCAAAACACACTTCTGACAGCTAGTTGAGGAATTACAATCCTTTTCTTATGAGCAGTTGTGTCAGTTTGGAAAGCTGACTCATCCTCCTCCCAGCAACTTGCCCTAGCCGCCAGGAATAATGACCATTGGCAACAAGAGCCTCTTACTCACCCTGTACTCCCAGACTAACCTCTCCCAATCTTATTCCTCCACCCACTGTGGCTGTGGTGGAGAACAAGCAACCCCCTGAGAGCTATAGGGATACTCCCAAAGCCTGGGGAATTCAGTGCTTTTACTTCAGGACTAGAGCTTATTACAGGCATAAAAGAACTTTCCTACATGCATCTACCACTAACAGGAAGAAAAAGTCTATAACTCATTAAAGCATCTACTGACTCAATCAAACAGAATATGACTAATTTTTATCCACAAGTATCACCCACCATCTTGGAGATTAAGCTGGTGGACCCGATAAAATTCACACTGCTGGGAAGAGGTGAAGATAGCAGGATAGAAGCAACCTGAAGGGACACTGCTTTCTAGAAGAGAAATGAAATTTAAAGGCAGCTCATTCTGTCAGGGTGCTTCCTCTTCTGAAGACTCTGGGCTGATCAAGGAGCTGCTAATAATCTGTACAGAGACATTCCTCCAGAGATATGGTACGGCAGAACTCTGGTGCCTACAAACCCAAAATTCGGCAAGTGTTGCTATGTGGATCACTCTGGCACATGAAGCCAGGTCTGCTTGTCACTTAGCCTTTCAGCAGTAACTTTTGCATCACTCCTGCTGGGTTGAGAAGGTAATAGGTGCTCAATCTTGTGTGTCATACCCTGTAACTGGGGGGCTAAACATGCCTATTTCTAACATGTAAGCCAAGAGAGGAGACTCAGATACCACAGGCACCACTTGGAAGCTTAGTGAGCTCTAGGTGTGGAGGGAAAACCTTGCCTACCAGCATCTCCAGCTCACGTGTGTGAACCTCAGGCTACTGAGACAAACTTCTGCCTGTTTGACTGAGCACCAGCTAAATCCAAATTGGGGAACTGCACCTTCCATAAGTGTGGCTCTATTCCCCAAGTCCCCAGAGTCAGTGTTGATGCTCTTGCTCTACCTGCGTCTAATGCTCTTCCGTGGTAGCTTCAGGGCTACCACTGCACCTGCAACTCCACTTCTGAGACTGCAGAGATATGCCTGGGCCCTAACACCCTACCACTGAGTCCTCACCATTACTCCTGGGCCAGAAAAGCCTTCCCAAGATCCAACAGATCACACAGGACTCCCCAACTCTGAGCAGCTATCAGTTCTGGATTTGGTTTGAGAGTCTCCGGCAAAGGAAAATTACCCTGAGCTTAGAGAAGAGAAGCCAGATGATAAGAAACTAACAAAAGTTCTTGAAACAAGGGAAAAAAAATAGTTCAACATACACAAGGGGACATAATGGGCACTGCAATAGTGGCCTCTATCCACAAGAAAATTGCTAAAGTGACAGAAATGAATTTAGGATATATCTGTAAAATAAGATGAATGGAACTGAAGAAAAAAGCTGAAAACCAACCAAAAGAGGCCAGAAATTTATTTTAGAAAATTGATGAAAAAATGACAACATGACTAGAGAGCTAGAAAACATACAAAAAGATATTATACAACATAAAGAAATAAAAGAGCCATTTAAAAATTTCAAAACACATCAGAACTTTAACAGCCAGCTAAACTAAGGAGCAGAAAGAATGTTAGAGATTGAGAGCAAGGCCTTTGAGACAAGTCAGTTATTCAAAGAGGCAGAGAAGAGTATTAAAAACTAAAAAACCATTGAGAGAGAGATAAGATTTTGTGAAGTGAACTCACATTCAATTTATAGGAATTGCTGAGGAAGAAAGAGCTAAAAGCCTAGAAAACCTCTCTGAGGAAATTATCAAAGAAAACTATCCTGGTATTATCAGAAATTCAGACATACAGATACAAGACGAACATCAAACATCAGGAAGATTCCTAGCTAAGAGATTATGACCAAGAAAAAAAATAATAACACCCGCCAAAAACAAAAAAAAAAAGAAAAAACTCCAAAAACAAAAAGGTAAAAACAAAAAAAAACACAAAAAAAAATACACAAAACGCACAAAACACACTTCACAAAAAAAACCATAAAACACAAAAGAGAGGGGGGCTAATCTCCAAAATACACAAAAACAAAAAAAAGAACAGCATAGAATGCTAAACTATGCTAAACAATCATTCAAAAAAAAGGGAGAAAAAACAAGCAAACACAAACAAAAACTAAAGGAACAGACAAACACCACAAAAAAACCTCACAAAAGCATCAGAAAAAAATCAGAAAAAAAAAACAACCAAAAAAAACACAAAAAAACAAAAAAACCACAAATCATTACAGAACAACTCAGAAGAACAAAAACACCAAAGAACCACAAACCCACAAAGACACAAAAAAAGAATAATAAATGAAGACAAAGGAATACCATGCAACACTAAAAAACATGAAAAAATAACAACACTTAACCTCACATAGACGGACACAGAACAAACCAGAACAAATAAACCAGAGCAAAAAAGCACAAAAAAGGAGCAAAAAGAATCAAAACTACTAAGAAACCAAATCAAACCAACTCACACTTACTCACAAAAGATAAAAAAAAACAAAACACAACGATAAACCAGAAAAAAGGAGAGAAAAGGAAGAGGAAAGGAACAAGAAAGGGAAAGAAAAGGACAAGAAAACACCTAACCACAACAATGCAACATACAACAAGAATACAACAAAAATAGAAAATAAATGAACAAAAAAAACAAGCAAAGAAAGCAAAAAAAAGCTAGATTGATTGGATGGAAGCAAGCAAGACAGAATAAAAAAAAAAAACAAAACATACCACACAAAAAAAAAACAAGAATAATCATCAACGAGGAGTATTATTAATAAAAAAAAAATAAAAAAAAAACAAAAAACAAAAAAAAAAAAAAAAAAAACAAAAAAAAACAACTAAAAAAAAATAACAAAAAAACCAAAAAAAAAAAAAAAAAGAATAAAAAAACACAAAAAAAAAACCAACAGACCACAAACCAACACAACAAAGCAATCAAAAAAAACTAAACAACCCAATCAAACACACAAAGACATAAGATAAATAAAAAAAAAAAAAAAAACACAACCCAAGTATCTGTTGACTCCAGAAAACAAACCTAAACCACAAGAATGTACAGAGATTAAATGTAAAAGAATTGAAAAGAATATTCAACACAAGTGAAAATCAAAAGAGAGTAGGTGTAGCTATTCTCATATAAGATCAAATGGCCTTTAAGCCAACAAAGGTAAAGAAAGACAAAGAGATTCATTATATAATGGTAGAGGGAACAATTCAGCAAGAAGACATAACAATCCTAAATATATATGAGTCCACCACTGGAGTTCCCAGACACAGAAAGCAAAGGAGGTAAGCAAAGAAATAAATAGTACTATCATAATTTCTGTGAACCTCAACACTCCATGGTCAGAGCCTGACAAATCATGGAAACAGAAAATAAGTAAACAACAGACTTAAATCAAACTATAAATCAAATGGAAGTAATAGGCATTTGCAGAACATTCTATGCAAAAACTACATACAGAATACACATTTTTTTTCAGTGGCACATGAGACATTTTTCATGATTGATCATATCTTAGGTCACAATACAGTTCTAAACAAATTCTAAATACTTGTAATCAGACCACATATGTTCTCAGACCACAGTGGAATAAAACTAGAAATCAATCACAAAGGAAACACTCAAAGTCATAGAAATTAAATAACCCCAAATTTCATATTGAGTCAAAAATGAAATTTTGGTGAAATCAAAAATTTTTGAACTAAATAACAAACAGGACAGTCTATCAAAATCTATGGTACACGGCAAAAGCATTCCCCAGGAAAAATTAATAGTTTTAAATGCATATATCAAAAAGACAGATCACAAACTAAGAACCTAATGTCATATCTCAAAGAACTAGAAAAGAAAGAACAAATGAAATCTAAATCTAGCAGAAGAAAAAAATTAATGAACATCAAAGAATAATTAATGAAATGAAAAAAAAATTTTGAAATAAAAAATTTGTTCTTTGTAAAGATAAATAAGATAAATAGATCTTTTTTGAGATTAACCAAGAACAGAAGAGAAAGGATCCAAATGAGCTCCATCAGAAATAAAAAAAAGTGACATTACAACTGATACTATAGAAAGATGAAACATCATTTATGAATACTATGTAAATCGCTACAGAGATAATGTAGGGAATATGGAGGAAATGCATATCTTTATGGAAACACACAACTTCCTCAGACTCACCCAGCTAGAACTAGAATGCTGGAAAAGACCAATAACAAACAATGGTATTGAAACAGTAATAAAAGCTCCCGACAACAAGAACAAAAATCCCTGGACCAGACAGATTCATAGGTGAATTCAATCAGACCTGTTATTCATAACACAGAAATTATTCAATAATGTTGAGAAGAAGGAAATCCTACTCAACTGAGTATACAAATCCAGTTATCAGCTTGATAGCAAAGCTCAGAAAGGACACAACAGAAATGACAAAAATAAATGCAGACCAATTTTCCTTGTGAGAATAGATATAAATATCTGCAGTTAAATACTGACAAATTGAATTCAACAGCACATCAAAAATCCACCACAACCAAGTGGGCTTTATCACAGGAACAATGGAAGGTTCAATATATGTAAATCAATAAATGTGATTCACCACATAAATAGAAGCAAAACAACAACAACAATAAAAAAAAAAAAAGACCATATGAGCAATTCAATAGATACAGAAAAAGCATTTGACATAATCCAGTACCATTTGGTGATAAAACCCCTCAACTAACATTCTGGGCATAGAATGAACATTTCTCAAAATTATAAAAGCCATGTATGACCTATCCACAGCCAACATCATACTAATGTGGAAAAGTTGAAAACATTCCCCCTAAGAACCAGAACAAAACAAGGATGCCCACTGTCATCACTATATTCAGCATAGTGCTGGAAGTCCTAGCCAGAGCAATCAGCCAAGAAAAGAATATCAAGAGTATCCAAATTGGAAAAGAATTACTTTTTGAGGACAATATGATCTTGTATTTAGGAAACCCCAAATATTCCACCAAGCATATTCTGAAATTGATAAACAAGTTCAGCAAAATCTCAGAATACAAATCAGTGTATATAAATCAATAACATTTTTATATAGCAATAATTGTCAAAGCAAAAGGCAAAGACTCAACATCATTCACAATAGCTACAAAGAAAACAAAATACCTAGGAATATACTTGACCAAAAAGGTAAAATCTCTACAAGGAGAACTATGACACTCTGAAGAAAGAAATCAAAGAGGATACAAACAAACGTAAAAATATATTATGCTTGTGGATTAGTAGAATCAACATTGTTAAAATGTTCATACTATCCAAAGTGATTTACAAATTCAATGCAATCCCTGTCAAATTACCAATCTCATACTTCACAGATCTAGAAAAATAATTCTATGCTTCATTGGGAACCAGAAAAGAGTATGAATATTCAAAGCAATCTTACACAAAAGAACAAATCTGGAGACATCACATTACCAGACTTTGAACCATTTACAAAGCTATAGTAATCAAAACAGCATGATACTGGCACAAGAATAGAGACAAAGACCAGTGGTAAAGAACAAAGAACACAGATATAAAACTATCTCCTACAACCAACTCATCTTCAAAGAACAATGTACACCATGGAAAATAAGCTCTATTCAATAAGTGGTGCTGAGGAAATTGGATAGCCACCTGCAAAAGAATGAAACAAGACCCCTATCTGTCACCACCCACAAAAGTTAATTCTAGATGTATAAAAAACTGTAAGGCACAAAATCATAAGAATTTTAGAAGAAAATATAGGAAAAACTCTTCTAGGTATCAGCCCAGGCAAAGAATTTATGGCTAAGGTCCCAATGGAAATCATGGCAACAACAAAAATTAATAAATTAGGTTTGATTAAACTTAAAAGCTTTTACCTGGCATAGGAAACAATCAACAGAGCAAATAGACAACCTTACAGGATGGAAGAACATATTTGCAAGCTATCCATCTGACAAAGGTGTAATATCCAGAATTTACAAAGAACTCAAGCAAATCAGCAAGAAAAACACAAACCATATTAAAAAGTGGGCAAAAGCCATGAATAGAAGTTTTTCAAAAGAAGAAAGAAAGACAAATGGGCAATAAACATCACTAATCATCAGGTGAATGCAAATTAAAACCACAATGAGATATCATCTTTCTCTTGATAGACTGGTGTTTATTAAGAAGTTAAAAAATAATATATGTTGTCCTAGAGACAGAGAGGAAGAGACCCTCATACACTGTTTGTTGGAGTTCAAATTAGTACAATTAATTGAAAATATTATGTAGATTCCTCAAATAACTAAAAGTAGACCTACCATTTGATCCAACAATCCTAGTATTGGGTAGAAATAGATGACTTTTCATAAAAGGGACACCTGAATTCAAATGGGGTTAGGGAAGGAAGAGAATATCAAAAACCTGCCTAATGGGTACCATGAACACTATCTGGGTGACAGGAATACCTATACCTAGGACTTAAGCATTAGAAAAGTGATCCATGTAATCTAAAACATTTGTACCCCCTTAAGATTTTGAAGTTAAAAAAATAAAACTATCTGAGTAACTTAGGTATTTTATTAATCAGTATCCAAAAGTGTACCATTGATTTTCAGCCCTTAATACCTTCTATGTGTTGAAACACTGAATTTTGTTTTGCTTCAGTATCTCTGACAATTGAAAGCTATTTCTATAAATAATCAACCCTACAGAAGCACTCTGAGCAGGAATGGAGAGTTAAGGTAAGGAAGATGTAGTGGTCTGTGATCCTGTCCCTTGCCCCAAATGTTGTCATTTATTTTTAACCCAAAGAGGGTGCTGAGGAACATTAATCAAAAAGAACTACTTCATCTACTCTTTGCACTCTTTTATCTCTCATTATATAGGGTCCTTTGGAAATAATAACACTAATTATCCTGTATTGAACATCTTTGTGGCTCCAGTCATTATTAATATTTTCTTTGCATTCACTTTAAAAAATCTTCATTAAAGCCCTCATTATTTCTGCATTTTGCAATTCTTTTTTTCTGTTCCTCAAAACCACTTGCAAGGATGGTTAAACTTTTATGCAATTCTTTCTGCCTATCTCTTACATCTACTTTTTAAAGACAAGCCCATAGGGCCTCTCCATTTCTATGATTCTAGAACTAATCTACCATGACAAATTTATCAATACGTACAAAAATAACTCAAGCATATTTTAACAATTATCTCTGAACATTCAGTGGTGGGTGGTATTGCCCATTAGGCAACAGGAAATATTAAATGAACAAATATTAAGAGAAGTGACAATAATTTGCAGATAATTTGATTATATAGCCTTAAGAAAGTGAAAGAGCCAATTGAAGCATATGATAACTGGTAATAAATGTGCTTTGATGTCAGATAAGTAAACATTATTGTGTTATTACATACTAAAGATAATCAATTGGAAATTATAATAAAAAAATTCCTTCATGAAGGGAACAATGGCTAAGCCTAACAAGGGTACACGTAAACATTCAAATCCTATTTGAAGAAAACTATGAAATACGATATCTTTATAATTGAGTAGATACACTAATTTTATGAATGGGCAACAAGATCTTATTTAAAAATTCATCAAAATTCCAATTACATTTATTTAGGATTTTTGTAAAGGAATTTAGCATGTTTTTCCAAATTTTATCTAAATGAGTGGTTTAATGATATAAAATGTATTATGGAAAAGAAAAATAAGGAAGTAGAAGAAACATATTTTACCTAATATAAAATATATTATAAACTTCCAATTATTAGTATAATATATACTGAGCAGGCATAAAAAATTTAACCAGCAAATACAGTGCCAGAATATATCCTAGTATATGAAAATTTAATATATGATAAAGATTGCTGCTTAAATTTATTTCTTAATGAACATGATAATTGCTTATTTGTTAAATATTACTTGTGTACAAATGCATATTCATATACACATGTAGTGTGAATACAAATAAGAATTTAACCCAAATGGTTTAATGATATAATTTTTAAAATTCCAATATTTTGATGGGACTGTGTATTGGTACAGCCATTACAGAAGACAGTATGAAGATTTCTATAGAAGTTAGAAACAGAGCTACCACACAATTTAGCAATCTCTCTTCTGGGCATGTACTCAAAGGAAATGAAGTCACTAACTCATGAAGAGTGAATTATCTTCACTTCATGCTCAGTGAAACATTATTCAGAATCATTAAGATACGGAAATAGCCTAAGTATATGTTAATGAACAAATGGATAAGAAAAACTCTGGTATATGTATAATGGAATACTACTCAGCCCTATAAAGGAACAAGATCTGCCCATTCGCCACAAACTAAGTAAGTTTGGAGGATATGGTGCTAAGTCAAATAAGTTAATACAGAAAGAAAAATACTCCATGATGTTAGTTACATGTGGAATCTAAAAAACATTCAAATGATTTTTTGGACAAAACTGGGGAGGAGGAAATGGGGAGATATAGGTCAGAAGATACAAAGTAGCATTAACAGGTTTAGAGATCTAATGTATAAGATGAGGACCATCAGCAATAAAATTGTACTGTACTTAAGATTCATGCTGGGGGGCAGAGCCAAGATGGCAGACTGTAGCCAGCTTTTTACAGAAGTTCCCGTCCAGAAGGAGGCTTAAAGGACAAAAGTTTAGC
The DNA here is from genome assembly GCF_000181295.1 of Otolemur garnettii. Lineage (NCBI taxonomy): Eukaryota > Metazoa > Chordata > Mammalia > Primates > Galagidae > Otolemur > Otolemur garnettii. Next base: position 35,429,517 of record NW_003852396.1, read on the forward strand.
AAGTTAGCTGATGGTTTGGAGCAGAGCCAAGAGAGAAGATTGAAGAGCACACTTCAACCTTCCTGAGGCCAGCTGTGACCCCAAAAATACAACCAAAAGGTACAAAATCCACCACCAAGCAGACAGGAGTCCCCTCTCCCACAACAAGGGCTTGCAGTTTACCCCATGCAAACAAGTGAGCAGAGTTCAAACTTCCTCCCACTCTATCCCACGGGAGAGACCCCCCTAAAAACTGGACCTCCTACCCCTGCTGGCATGCCATGGCACCCTCCGGCCAGGCATAAAACTGTAAAACTGTATAAAACTGTATATATTCTCCACCTGCAACACTGAACTCCGAGGAGTCCCCACCTACCCACTCTGAGGTCTGGAGGTTTGTTACCTATGGAATCCAGATTCTTGGACATCTCCTTGAGAGAGGTGGAAGGGGAAAGGGCTGGTGCTGTTCTGTGCTGACTGTGGTACAGGCGTGAGGAGAGGAGAGTTGGCTCGGAGGACGCCAGTGCAGCAGTGGTGGCATCCTGAGCTGCAGGCTGACACCATTCCAGCCCCGTCTCTCTGGGCAGACAGAGGTTCCAGACAGTAGCCACAGGCAAAATGCAGAGTACTTTCATGGGTGAAGCACCAGCCCTCAGGGTGTAATCCCCCTGAGACAAAGGCAGTGGGCAGGCAGAGGCTAGAATTGATACCTGAGTATAAACTGCTATTTGTCTGCTGCCCAGAGCTGAATGCAACCTACGCCTTGCCGAGAAATCTAGCTGGACAGAAGCCTAATTTAAACACGCAAGGCCCCCCTGCAGAACTCAGATTTCTGGCTGATTTTGCCAATCATAAACCCCAGGAGCAGTGGCCTACTGGAGTGAATAGGGTCACAGACCTGGGGGATTACGAGTGACTGGGTGCAAGGTGGGGAAGGAGGTATTCACCTTCCCAGACAAACCCATTTGCCGGTGGGTCCCTTTGCCCTCATGGAGCGGGGCAGGCCCAAAAATGCTTGCTAGAGTGGCACAGCTCACGGGCGGCAGAGGAGATCCGTGCCCCAGGCTCCTGCTCTGGGCAGGCCCAGAACTGCTTGTTAGTGCCACAGGCATCCCACAGGCAGTGGTGGAGGAGTCCTCCATTCAAAGTAGACCCAAAACAGCTTGCTAGAGACACACACACCCCATGGGGGCCAGGGGAGGAGTTCCCTGTTCCAGGCTCCCAACCTGGGTGGGCCCAGAACTGCTTGCTAGAGCCACGTGCCCCTGCAGGTGGCGGTGGAGGGGTCTACCACTATGAGTGGGCCCAGAACTGTTTGCTAGAGCCATGTACATCCCACAGACAGAGGTGGAGAAGTTCCCCACTCTGGGCTCCCATGCTAGGAGGGCACAGATGGGCTTGCTAGTGCTGCACATGTTCAACAGGCGATGGTGAAGGATTCCTCCACTCCCCACCAGCTACTCTGGCAGGGCTGAACTAGGACTGATCTGGTCGCTTGAGTGCCCTGTGCTACCACTGCCATTCCCCCACCCCCTGGCTGCTCCAGGGTGCTGAACTAGGACTGATCTAGCCAGTGCAGTTCCCCTGTTCCACCAGTTGCCCTGGAGAGGCCGAACTAGGACTGATCCTGCTGCTGTCGGTCTCGTGCCCCCTGGTCACCCCGGCAGGCTAAACAAGGTCTAATCTGGCCACACACACTCCTGTGCAGCTGCTGCCATTCCACTGCACCCCGGTTGCCCCAGCACCTGAGAACTGGGAGGAGACAACAGACACGCTCTGCCTGTCTCTTTGGGCAACCAGAAGAAACCACCAACTCAACGATTCTGATAAGGCCTCCAAACAAGGTAAACTCAGCATGGGGCAGAATCAGCGGAAAAACTCTGGCAACTCAAATAACCAGAGTAGATCAACTCTTCCAAGGGAAATTGGGGCAGACACAATTGAAGACCTGATCCACAAGCAAATGGCTGGGATGTCAGAAATCGAGTTCAGAATGTGGATAGCAAATAAGATTAACAGAATGGAAGAAAGGAAGGAATTAGGAGTTCAAGAAATTATTCAAAAGATTTCTCAAGAAATTATTCAAAAGATATCTCAAGAAATTATTCAAAATATGTATCAAGAACTCAACGATTTCAAAGATTAAATGATCAAAGATTTTGAAACACTGAGACAAGAGGTTGCAGCTCTCAAGGATCTGAAAGACATGGTGGAATCCCTCAGTAACAGAGTGGAACACGCAGAAGAAAGGATCTCTGATTTTGAAGACAAAGCTTTTGAAGAAGCCCAGGAGTGCAAAGATCAAAAGAAATGGAGAGTAAAAAAAGATCTCACTCTCAGAGAGCTCTTGGATAATTCGAAGAAAACTAATATTCACTTCATAGGAATCCCTGAAGGTGATGAAGTTGCTTCACAAAATACAGAGGCTCTTGTTCATGAAATTATGAAAGAGAACTTTCCAGATATGCTAAGAGATTCTGAAATTCAGATATCAAATAGTTTAAGAACCTCAGCATGACTCAACCCAAACAAGACATCGCCCAGACACATCATAATTAATTTCACCAAAGTTAAGATGAAAGAAAATTCTGAAAGCAGTCAGACTTAAGAAAACCATAACCTACAAGGGGAAGAGTATTAGGATGACTGCAGATCTCTCAGCTGAAACCTTTCAGGCTAGCAGAGAATGGTCATTGACTTTTAATCTCCTAAAACAAAATAACTTTCAACCCACGATCCTGTATCCAGATAAACAGAGTTTCATCTATGATGGAGAAACTAAATACTTTAATGACATCCACATGTTGAAGAAATTTGCCATAAATAAACCAGCTCTCCAGGAAATTCTCAAACCTATCCTCCATAATGACTAGGGCAATCCTCCACCACAAAAGTAATCTTACTCAGAAACTTTTGATCAAATTCCAACTTCCACAAAGGCAAAAGGATTAAAAATGTCTACTGGACTTTCAAGAAATTCGATGTGCAAAATTTTCCAGGCTTATAAATAATTTCTATCAATGTGAATGGCTTAATTGTCCTCTAAAGAGGCACAGATTTGCTGATTGGATACAGAAACTCAGACCAGACATCTGTTGTATACAGGAATCTCACCTTACCTTAAAAGACAAATATAGACTCAGGGTGAAGGGATG
>NW_003852396.1:35436090-35454373 GCF_000181295.1 Otolemur garnettii
TGGAGGGAGGGGGATTGGAGGGATCACTTCTGAGGTTTATCTTACAAGGGTACAAGTGAATCTTTCTAAGAGTAGAATGTGAACATTTTAAAACAATAACTAAGAAAATGACATGAAGGCCATGTTAACCAGTTTGATGGAAGTATTTCAGATTGTGTGTGAAAACCCCACACTGTATCCCAGAAGTGCATTAATGTACATAGTTACCATTCAATAAAAAAATAAGAAAATTTAAAAATTTAAAAAAAAGAATTAAACTTGCCAATATTCATTTATTAAAACAATTTCTGTGCTCACACCTGTATTGCATATATTTCCTTCCTGCTACACCTTAGGCTTCACTTTCCTTCCTGCAACAATTAACTTATTGGGAGTCTTTGGGGTTAATTTTTTTTTCATTTTTGTTTTTTATTTGTCCTCATTTATTAGTGACAGGTCAACAGAGCATAGGCTTTTAGGTGGGCAGTTATAAGCCTTCAGCATTTCTGATGCTATTTCTCCCTTGCCCAATTTCTGCCACTGTCAGTCTACTGTCATCTAATTGTCTTTATATAGTGGGTAAGCTATCTTTTATCTCTGGGAGCATTAATATTTACATTCCACAATGTCAGTACTTTCTTATGGTACTTCATTACTGTGTTGTGTGCGGATTTCTGTTTATTTCCCTGCCCAATACTTCAAAAATTGTCCACTCTCTCTTCAAGCATCACTGGTGTCAGTAACACCAAGACACATGCACATGTGTAAGCTGCACTGGCTTGCCAAAGTTCAATAAAGGGAAAACCTCCCATTTACAGACTCCAAAGGGAGCATTCATATTGAATAGGAAGCAATCCAGGCTAAAAGCATCATAAAGAAGGAAGGAGCATCCCACAGAAGCTGGGAAACTCACTTTTTGCTATAGGGTAGAGGGCTGGCACCCAAGGAGCCTGTGCTTCCTGGTCTATTCAGTTAATAATTTAGAAATGGGCATCAGTGTTTTTCTTGTTCCAAATTTAAACATAAAGCCTAAGAGCTCATTTAATGAGAGACAAGTATGGGGATTGCAGACCAGAAAACACACCCATGAGGATTCATTATCATCGTGATCCTGGCTAAGCATTTCAATGGCCATTTTAGCTAAAGGATAAGTCCCTGTGAAGACTAGAATAGAGGAAAGAGATCATGGGATGAGAAAACAGGGAAGCTTCCCCCAGGACAAAGCTCAGTCTCAGCCCCAGGGACAATGAGGCAGCTGTTATGATGGTCTCTGATGGGCAGCTCTTTCAATATCTACTTCTTTCAGAATTCTGGGGCTTTCATTTTTGCTCCCAGACCCCAGCAGGAACAAAGAAGAGTCTGAATATCTGGAACCAAGAACTCAGTCTGACAGCTGCTCTGGAGCTAGAAGAACTCCCTCCTCAGGAGTCTTTAGAGAAGTCACTTTCTTGCTCCATAGGAAGCTATTCAAACATGTTCTACAAATTAGCTTTCTATCCATATCCACTGTCATCTCCAGAGAAGACTAGCAGATAAATGAAAGGAACAGAAGGGCCCTGTCACCTGATCTTGGCTGGACTCCTTAGACATTTAACTTGTCTTAGCAAAAATTAACCAACTGAATACTGCTGGACAAAACTACACCATCCCTCTCCATTTCTACTGGAAAACTCTCAATGCTGAAATAATCTCCAGGGTAGTCTGGGCACTGGGCAGCTAGTCTTCTCAACACCTGAGGTAAGAACTGTATCTTTCTTTCAGGGAAATGTGTAGCTCTAGGGATGCTGAGTAGTGAAAATAGAGTCCAAAGCAAATCCTAAGAATTTAAACTTATGTTCTCTGATAGACTGCTTAGTGCTTTGGACTTCATGGCATATCTCAATCCCTTTATTCTTGAATTGATGAACATGAAGAGATAACAAATTGGTAAACACTGATAAAGACGCTATGCTACAGTCTAGAACTGGGTATCTGCTTCTTGGTTAAAATGTCTGTACCTGTCTTAAGACCCTATGGGCTATGCTGGCCTCTGGTAATGTACTTTTTCACATACAAGATGATGAACATCTTCAAAGGGCCATCTAAAAACTTATGGTATGCCTGTTGCATGCTCTCAGAACTTTTAACCATTCTGGAACTAATGAACTCATAAGGAGGAAATACAATGTTAAAATATATATTAACTGCACATTCAGAGTTGGCTTTGGCTGTCTCATTTCATGATGCACACACTGACTCTGTCAGTTTAGGCCCTTGTTTAGGCCCTTGGCTTCTCTGTGGGCTTGGGTACCATAGGCTAACATCAGCTTTTCAGAAAGATAATTCTTTCTGAATTCTTTCCTTATTTCTATGGCCCTTCCATCCAATGTAGATTCTCCGACCCTGCCGAAAAGAGACTGGACCCCTGGTGAAAGGCAGAAGAGGGGATAGTTTTTGAGTCTGATTACAACATATTACACAATAGATGCTCTTTTATTGTCTTTCTTTCTCCCAAACACAAACACAAACACCCTGTTATTCCTGGGAAGAACCTCATCTATTATCATATTTCTGAGTCCTCATAGGCTCACATAATCTGTGTTTTAAAAAACATACATATTTGCAATGATCCTAAAGATTTGGTTCTAAGTGCAACACTTCAAATACAACATCCCCTAGTCTCTGACAGTCCAGAATACCTTCTCTCTCAACCTCCTGAAGAATGTGGGAATGGCCAAGAGTAGTAATAAAGGTGCAAACAATTCTTTAGTCTTTTATTAATGGTTGGGTCTATAGATGTGAATGCTGACAACAAATGTGGATGTAAGTTCTATGGAAGAAGAAGCAGAAATGGTTTGTTGAAATCCAATCTCTATACCTGTTTGGAATTTTATATCAAAACAGTTTATGCAGAAAACTAGCTGGATATTGGAGTCATTACTCAAATATTATACTAATTCATAGGTAGAAGGTTAATCAAGAGTGTGTTGGTAGAATGTTTCTTTAATCTTAAGAGAGAAATGATTTAATCTTTCTGGAAAGATACTCATTCAGTTTAAATGTCTTTTTTTTTTTCTTTTTTGAGACAAAGAGTCTCACTCTGGTACCTTGAGTAGAGTGCTGTGGCATCATAGCTCACTCAACCTCAAGCTCTTGGGCTCAAGTGATAGTCTTGGCTCAGTTTTTCTGTTTTTAAGAAAAAAGAGAACCTGCCAATGCCCAAACAGGGTTGGAACTCCTGAGCTCAAGCAATCCACCTCCCTTGACCTCCTAGAGTTCTAGGATTACAGGCATGAGCCACTGTGCTTGGGCCCCTAATGTCTTGAATACTAGTTTTATATTGTAATTTCTTAATGTATAGCTATTACTGTCATGTGTATTCTCTATGTAGATGCATCTTTGATTAAGATACGATGAAGAGAGTCAGAAATTCAGAAATCAAGAGGCAAAGTCTGTTACTAGTGGAAAAGGTGTCACCACATTGGATTCATTTTGCATATTCTAAGGGGGATATGATGTTACAAAACTAGGGTTTATCGTAGCACAAATTCACTGAAAATCCATTTGGTTATAGGCAACTAAGGAAACCACACAGAATGAAGCTCTGGAACTCCACCTTGGAAAGTGGCTTCATCTTGGTGGGGATTCTGAATGAAAGTGGGTCTCCTGAACTGCTCTGTGCTATAATGGCAGCCCTGTACATGTTAGCCCTGATCAGCAATGGCCTGTTACTCCTGGTCATCATAACAGATGCCCGGCTCCACGTGCCCATGTACTTCCTACTTGGACAACTCTCTCTCATGGACCTCCTGTTCACATCTGTTGTCACTCCCAAAGCCATCGTTGATTTTCTGTGCAGAGAAAACACCATCACCTTTGAAGGCTGTGCCCTTCAGATGTTCCTGGCACTGATACTGGGTGGTGCAGAGGACCTCCTACTGGCCTTCATGGCATATGACAGGTATGTGGCCATTTGTCATCCTCTGAAATACATGGTCCTCATGAGACCGAAAGCTTGCTGGCTTATGGTGGCCACATCCTGGATCCTGGCATCCCTGAGTGCTCTGGGACATACCATGTACACCATGCATTATCCCTTCTGCAAAGCCCAGAAGATCAGGCACCTGCTGTGCGAGATCCCACCTTTGCTGAAGTTGGTCTGTGCTGATACCTCTAGATATGAGCTCATGGTATATGTGATGGGTGTGACATTCCTTATTCCCTCTCTTGCTTTTATACTGTCCTCCTACACCCTAATCCTGTTCAGTGTGTTTCATATGCCCTCAAATGAGGGGAGGAAGAAAGCCCTTATCACCTGCTCTTCCCACCTAACTGTGGTGGGGATGTTTTATGGAGGTGCCACATTTATGTATGTGCTGCCCAGTTCCTTCCACAGCCCCAAACAAGACAACATCATCTCTGTTTTCTATACAATTGTCACTCCAGCCCTGAACCCCCTCATCTATAGCTTGAGGAATAAGGAGGTCATGGGGGCCTTGAGAAGGGTCCTTGGAAAACACATATTTTCAACACAATCCACCTTCTAGAAAGGGCCCATGGTTTCTAAAATGTATTATCCTTAAAGTGAGACTATTTCTACTAGGAATCAAATATACACAGTAAAACCAGCACAATGAAGCACATATCTTTTAATAGAAAAGTGAAGGACTATAGCTGGCCATGCCAAATGTTGTTTAAATCTGTCCAGGAAGTAATTCATAGGGTATTATTTACACTGTTTAAAATTATTCTTCACTTTACTCTCTGATTTCCCAAGTAGCTACTTAGTTAAATGGGTCTAGGTGTTATCACTAACTTGAGATATGATCCCAACCTTGGGAGTTTATATTAGACTAACACAAGTCAGAGAAATGAAAGTTTCAAGTGGGTGGCCTAAGCAAGACACAAACAACAAAGAGAGAGATGTGTTGAGATTTGCAGAAATTTTAGACCAACTGGCTTTCTCAAAAGATCATATAAATTCTTGTCTAATGCCCTAACTGGTAGGAATTTGCATGTTTGTGTATTGTACTCACTTTTTCCTCTTTCAGAGCATCAGCAATAGGGACACTCCTACAGATGTCTTTGCTTGCTTGTTTTTATTTTTCTGTATTGATTTTTAACATAGAAATATTTTATAGTGCCTAAAATTCAATTATTAATGAAATGAATAAAACTGAAGGTGAAGGCATTCCATAAGCAGGGTCCATGATAAATAGATTCACTTTTTTCTTGCTATTAAGAAAATAAACAAGCATACCAATTGTTTTCCATTATTCAAGGCTGTCTAGAAACATCCCAAGAACTGCAAAGGGTTCACATGCTTCTCTATTGTGAACAGGTGGGTCAGAGTGTCTGTGTGTTTGTGCTGGACAAGGAGAAAACAACATAATACATTTTCCTACTGGTTTAATTACATTGTACTATCAGTTTAAGTCTTTAAATATTTACAATAAAGATGTGAACAAAGTTTGAGTTGCGTTTTGAAGCTTAAAAATAATATTTGATAATATATTTGATTGATATCAAATGTATTGGGGTATATTGCCATTTGAGGAAATTGGCTAACACTTAAAAAAAAAAAACTAATATAGCAATAGGTTTTTAAGGTTTCATCTATTAACCCCAAAGAAGTTCTTTTCAAAAATTAATAAAATTTAGAATAGTAGCAATAGGCCAAACACACCAAAAATCTCCTTACCCAGAAATTCTTCCTATACATATTTATATAAATTTCCTTTCACTTGAACAGAGGCATACATTTTTACTGAGTTGATATGTGCATGTAAAGCAGTTTGTTTGTGATTTTTTTCCTTCTATATTATACAAAGTGGCCATAAAGTTTGGGCCTCCCTGTGTAGTAGCAGTATAAGAGTACCACAAAGATTAGGGGTCAGTTGTCAGAGTACAGAGCTTAGAATTCAATACACCCCACTTATTTATATAACTTTGAGCATATTACTAAACCTGTTTATACCCAAGTCTCCATGTCTGCTAAGTGTAAATTGACATTGAAAATAAGACCTACTTTACAATAGTGTGAACATTAAATACATTAGCAAATACATATATAAGACATGTAGAACAGCATCTGGTATACAAAGAGTATTTAATAAATTTTAACTCTTGCACAATTAATGGCCTGAAAATACTAAATGGTGGTATAATTGTACATCATATCATATAGATTTTTGTAATATTAATAGCTATTTTATCATTGCTATACATTTAACATTGTTATGTTAGTGTATGTATGTGTTTGCATTGTTATTTTTTGTTATTAAACCAGTAATGCCAATCTCTTGAGTGTGTGACTCTTTTTTCATAGAAAAACATTTATGAGTAAAATTACTGAAACCAAGGTTAAAATCTACTTAATATTCTTGACTTGAGTTATTTTTTCTGTAGAAAAATTCTTATGATTGATATTACTGATAGGTTAAAATCTATTCAATATTCTTGATATAAAAAAATTGATTTTTAAAAAAGTCAAGTATTTTGTATTCTTACCATTCTTTGTATACTTAACCCACCATGTCTTCTTCCATGTTAAGTTTTACATATAAATAGTCTTTACAAATTGATAATGTATAATATTTAAGTTTGTTTTTTTATTTTTATTTCTTATAGCATAACTATGTACATTAATGCAATCATGGGGTACAGTGTGCTATTTTTATATACATTTTGAAATACTCTCATCAAACTGGTTAACATAACCTTCATGTCATTTTCTTAGTTATTGAGTTAAGACATTCATACTCAGCTTTTAGAAAGATTCACTTGTACCCTTGTAAGATAAACCATAGAGGTGGCCCCACCAATCACCCTCCCTCCCCCCATTCGCTCTCCTCGCCTCCCCTCTCACACACCCTTCCCATATTCTAAGGCTATAATTAGGTTATGACATTCCTATAAAAGCTATGAATTAGTTTCAAAATAGGGCTGTGTACATCAGATACTTTTTCTTCCATTCTTGAGATACTTTGCTAAGAAGAACATTTTCTAATTCCATCCATATAAACATGAAGGAGGTAAAGTCTCCATCTTTCTTTAGGGCTGCATAGTATTCCATGGTGTACATATACCACAATTTATTGATCCATTCGTGGGTCGATGGGCATTTAGGCTTCTTCCATGACCTAGCAGTTATGAATTGGGCTGCAACAAACATTCTGATACAAATATCTTTGTTGTAATTCGAGTTTTGGTCTTCTGGATATATTAAGTTTGTTATTTTAATTGGCTTAATAACTTAGAAGTTCTTTACATATTAGGCACACAGATACTTTGATCATTATATTTCTAATAATAACATCTTTTTAATTTGTTATTTGACTTCTAATATCTTCATAGTAGTGATTTTCAGACAGGAAATTATTAAAAATGTTTATGTAGTTAAAGTATCTTTTCTTTCATGTTTTCTTCCAATGATTGTATTGTTACGATGTAATTTTCTATTCTCTCTTTAGATAACAATTTATGTATTTTATAATTTTTTTCTTACTCTATAACTTATGTTTAACTTTTAAAGTAAATTTCTAATTTATCTTGTGGAAAATAGAGATTTTTTAAAAACTTTTTCCCAAAATTAACACTTTTCTAGCGAATTTTAAAATAATCCTTCCCTATTCTATTGATTTTTTCTACTTTTTTCATCATACATAATGTTTTAATAAGTGATGTTTTGGCTATATCTTCAGTTTTAACTTTTTTTCTCTTCTTTACACTTTCTGAAAACATTTGATTATATTGTTCACATCTTAAAAGCTCACTGGTGAATTGAGTGAGAATATATTCAACCTGTAAATTAATTTGCAATTTGGGTATTTTTCCAATGCTAGCCTTTCAGAATATAGTATACGGCTACACTTCCCAAGCCTAGTCTCAGTCCCTGGTTTGAAATGATTATTTCACATCCTTTCACAGGAAAGTCTTAGCTAAAGCCTTTCCTCACACTTCCCCAGAGCAGAAGCAGTCAGCCTCAAAACTCTTACTTTTCCTCTTTAAATCTCTCAAGCACCTACATCTGCACACATACTTCTGGTTTTCCCTCATGACAACTGCATATCAGAAGTTGACCTCCACTAGTCATCTGGGTCCCAATTTCACTGACCTCCCTAAATTTTGCTCCTGTAGAATCCCTTTCATCTGAAATCATTTTCTTCCATCGTTATGGATCACAATTGTAAGAATACACATACATTCATCCTATAAGGGTACATGTGAATCTCTCTAAATGTAGAATATAAATGTCTTAATACAATAACCAAGAAAATGACATGAAGGCTATGTTAACCAGTTGGATGAAAGTATTTCAAACTGTATATAGAAACAACACACTGTACCCTTAATAGTATTAATGTACACAGCTATGATTTAATAAAAAAAAAAAGAATACACATACGTTTGGGTTATTCCCTATTATAAACAACCTTTTCTGTAATTCCAATCCCTTTTAGTTGTCACATTTTTCAGCTTCTTTTCATAGAAAAATAATTACAAGTGAGGGTCTATGTCCACTTTCTCTTCTACTGATCTTCTATTCACATCTTATCTGAATTTCAATCAAACTCCAGGCTCTTTCTATGATCTTCTTTTTTGTCTAAGTTCTCACTGATGTGCTAAACAAAACGGCATTTCTGTATCTTTCTTCTTCAACCTTTTAGCAGTGTGGATACACTTGACTATACCCTTCCTCTTGAAAATTGTTCTTCTCTTGGCTTCCAGATACCACACTCTCTTGGATTTTGCTTCCTTCTTCCCTAAGTCTCTTTACCCATTGGGTCACTTTCTCTTTCTGAGTTTGAACGTTTCCCATAATACTAATCTGAATCTTTCTTCTTATGAAAGAATATCTTCCTGAGTAATTTCATCTAGCTACATACTTTTTTTTCCACCCAGCAAGGATTGCCTTTAATAATTTTATTGAAAGATGAGTTGGTTAAGTTACTTCTCCTAACTCAAAATTAACACTGACATATTCAAAATATTGAACTAGTTTACCCTTTGGGAAAAAATGAAAAGTTATCCTAAAACATGGTTTATAGAAGTTAAGGATCAGATACACTATGGTTCTTTGGCTTATTTTCTGAGTGCTTACTTATCCTTAACATAATTTCAAAATTGGTTACAGCCATTCTGGATGGACTTAGGTTACACATTGCATTGTATAACCATCTATAACACATTTATAACACTTCAATACTGTAGCTCTCCTTACAATCACTGATTGACATGGAAAATACTGAACACTAGCTCAGCAATCTCATAATTATGAGGGTGGCTACTCAATTTTTCTTAAGACTTTGTTTTGGCACAATAATAGTGTTACTGAAAGTATATTCTTTTTAAATGAAGTTCTAAATTAGAAACAATGGCAATTTTGTAAAAACAGTCTTTTCTAAGGGCATTTTGTATAAAGCAAAAATATAAACTTAGTAAATTTGGCCTATTTATTAAATTATCTTTAACATTTTTTCTAAAAACAAGTAATGTTTGTATCCACGATAAGTACATGGTTTCAAATACAATCTACATACTTTTGAGTCCAAAAGATCTGAATACTTGCATAATTCACAATCATATGTCTAACAGACTACTTCCCATGTTGAACAGGAATTTGAAACTTAATCCAAGACATAATTTTTATTCATCCCTCTGATAATCTGTTCTTCCCTCATTTTGTTTCATCTAAATCAATCACATCACCACCCACACAACAGATCAAACTAAAAACTTAAATACAAACATTGTTAGTATTTCTGCCTTACTACTTCCACAAGTAAATCCCACTGGCTTCCTATAGACAATAGATTTCATATATGCGAAGTCTTGGTGTCCCCTACAAAATATCTCAATCCAAATTGCCTTAACCTGCTTCCTGCTGCTTCACACTACCTTCCTAAAAGGGTTTTCTCTTCTCTCTCTTGCCCTGCTGTAAGATGTTTTCTCCCTAGTAGACGAACTGACATTCAGAAATATAAGTCAGATCTTACTACTTTTCCACACGGAGGTACATAATCTTGCTTCTACCTGCCTTTCAGGAAGCTCCTACCTGAAACTATGCTGCTAAGGGATCTCTGTGATCTTACCCCACTGACCGCTCTGCTATCCTTGCTTGATGGTCTATCAGCTGTTTTCTGAGCCTGTGATCTCTGTCAAAGTTTGGTGTCCCCCTTCTAATCAGTTAGTTTTCACCCTAAATGTTACCTTCTCAAAGAATTTACCAATCTACGTAACATGTATTTGAACTAAAAGTCTTGAACACATGCTTTGTTTTACTATCTTCATTACATTTACTATTATAAGAAATATTTTTTAGACCTTAGTTTACTAGATTTACTCTCTGACTCCACTCTCCAAAATGATGCTTTTTGAGAGCATAGATTATGCTATGTGTGTGCCACCATTTTTTTCTTTATGAAATCTAGGAATACCTATAACATAATCTGTACAATAACCATCTGAAAATTCTGTGAGTGTGTGTGTCTATATCTTCATGAAAGAAATAGAGGACTATGCCATGTTCATAGATAAAAAGATTTATTACTTTTGTTTAAAGATATTAATATTTTTGATAAATAACTTATAGAAACAATGTAATAATCATCAAAATTCTCATGGCATTTGTACAGATGGGTTTTCATGAGCTGAAAAGTAGAAAGGTATAAATTATCAAGAATATGGTATAAAAGAATTTATTTCTTGCCTCTACCCCTACACCACACCATTACCTGGTTAAATCTGAATTCTCAGCTTAAAAGTCACATTTTCAGGAACGCAGTCTGTATCTTTTCTAAACATCTACAACTGTGTTTCCATTATTCTGTTGCAATTGTTTTTCCCAACATTGATAATGACACAATTGACAAATTCGGTAGGCTTTTACCAATGCATAAAGCTCTGAGACATTTAGATATCTTTTTTTCTTAAAGACCTCTCCTCTTCTTTTTGGCATACTCATTTTCCTTCTCAGTGTCTGACCGTTACTGCTCCAGTTTTGATCAACTATTTGTCATCCATCAGCAAATGTTGGCAACTACAGAGGTCGGTCCTGAATTGGTTTTTACTATTCTTTAAGTAACATCCAGGATTTCATTATAGAATTAAACTAGAGCTCTGTGTATGTGTGTATACACAGAGAGTGTAAAAAATGTATGCACATTTTAAGAAAGGAAAAATTTATTGAAATTGCAATATTCAGTATATACTGATAATGTTTGTTACCTTGTATATTGTATCTTGTATCTCTTGTAATTGCAAAAGTCAAATGTTACTTGAGTATCTCAATTTTCATAGAGTTTTCGTTCTTTTTAAAAATGTGCATACATTTTTTGGCACTGTTTGTATATGTAGTGAGATAGAGCATTTTTGCCACTCTGCTATAGTGCCAGGCACCTGAATTTTAATGAAAGCACTCATATATTTGGTTTTCTGATTAAAATTTATAATATAACCTTAGGTCTGTCAAATTACACTTGTGTTCATTTGTGTTAATGTGTGCATTTATTTGTATCATCCATATTTCTTTTTTATTTTTATTTATTAATTTATTTTTGCAGTTTTTGGCTGGGGCTGGGTTTGAACCTGCCACCTCTGGCATATGGGGCTGGTGCCTTACTCCTTTGAGCCACAGGCGCTGCCCCATATTTCGTTTTTAACTATATCTTTATTTATTACTTTAAAAGCTTGGTTTCTGAGCAACACCAATAGCTGAGTACTTTATAGCAGTGGTATTATAGAGATAAACAAAACAGTCACTTTCTTTACTGCCATGAAGTTTACAATCTAATGAGCAATTAAACATGATTAAATTATAAACTTCACTTATGTTAAAATTATCCTACTGCCTAAACAGAAACATTCTTTTTAATGTGTTAAGAATCAGGTAGGGTTCATTATAAATGGAAATTCCTGAGGTTAACTGCCCAACCCCTCTCCTTGTACTAAAAAATGTTACTTTCTTATTGTTTCAGAATATCACGGTGGTACTTATGTTAAGGTTATGTGAATTGCTTTTGTACAGTTTGAGCCAGTTATAAGCATGCCCTTCATCCAGATACTGTGCATTGTACTTATTAGATGTGAATTTGCCCCTCCTCTTGGTCCCCTCCCACCTACTTGATTTCTGTTGAGTTTTACTACCATATGTGCATGAGTGTGGATGGATTTGTTCCAATTTAATAGTGAATACATGTGGTGATTGTTTTCCAATTCTTGTGATCCTTCGCTTAGAGGAATGGTCTTCAGTTCTAACCAGGTTGTTACAAAAGGTATTAGTTCACCATTTTTTATTGCTGAGTACTACTTAATGGTGTACATGTACATTTTATTAATCCACTCATGGATTGATGTGCACTTGAGTTGATTTCACATCTTCATGATTGTGAATTGTGCTGTAATAAGAGTGCATGTGTCTTTTTGATAAAATGACTTTTTTTTTTATTTGGATAAATGCCCTATAGCAGGATCTATGGATTAAATGGTAGGTCTACTTCTAGTTCTTTGAGGTATCTTCTTACCACTTACCACAGAGGTTGTACTAGTTTTCAGTCCCACTGGCAGTGTACTTTCTCTCTGTATCCAACACAAGCATCTGTTCTTTTGAAACTTTAACAACATCATCAGAATATTAGGAGGTATACGTGCTTTGATATGAGCCATTCTCAGTAGTGTTGGGTGAGAATCTCACTGTGGTTTGATTTACATTTCCCTCATGATTATAGACATTGACCACTTTCCCCCATGTTTATTGGCCCTTAGTTTATATCCTCATTTGAAAATACTCTGTTCATGTCTTCTACCCATCTTTTAATGGGTTCCTTGACTTTTCTCTTGCTGATTTGCTTGAGTTCTTTATAGATTACAGTTATAAGTTCTTTATCAGATGTGTAGCAAGAAAATATTCTCTCCCACTCTATAAATCGTCTATTTTCTCTATTGACCATTTCCTTGGCTCTGCAAGAGATTTTTGAATTAATGAAGTTTCCATTCATTAATTTTTGTTGTTGTGATTGCCTTTGGGGTCTTCTTCATAAATTCTTGGCCTAGGCTAATTCTATAAGAGTTTTCCCAACATTTTATTCTAGAATTCTTACTAAGTTTCATACTTAGTTTTAAGTCTGTTATCTAACTGAATTAATTTTTGTGAGTGTGGACCCTGCTTCAGTCTTCTACATGTGGCTGTCTAATTTTCCTGGTATCATTTAGGAAATAGGGGTTCTTTTTCTCACTGTATGTTATTGTCTGGGTTTTCAAAGATCAGATGGCAATACGAGAATGATTTTATGCCTGGATTTTGTATTCTGATCCATTGGTCTGTGTCTCTGTTCTTGTGGCCATATCATGTTTTGTTTACATTAGCCTTTGTAGTATAACTTGAAGTCTGGTAAAGTAATGTCTCCTTATTTTTCCTTTATGCATAGGTTGTTTTGACTATTTGGGTTCTTTTCTGGGTCCATATGAAGCATAGAATTATTTGTTCTAGATTGGTGAAAAATGATGTTGGTATTTAAATGGGAATTGCATTGAGTCTATAGATCACTTTGGTAGGAGAGATATTTTAACAATGTTGATTCTGCGGATCCGTGAGAAAACCATCTGGTCATATTATGTAAAACTATGGCCTATGTGGTGAAGTTCAAATGCCTTACTGTGGCATATAACAGTGTCTCAGGCCACCTTTTTCCCTTTTATCATCATTTTCCATCATTGTCTGATAAATACCTCAATTTTCATCTTTTCCATAATTATATGCTAGGAAAATTCTTTAGTTTTGAAGTCAAGGTACTCCTCAGTCTGAGACCTTCGTCTTACTTTTCACTATTTTCCTAAATTTATGCCAATCTTTAGAAAAATTCTACTGTTTTGTTATTTTTCTAATGTTCTGTCTTTTCAACTTCGTGAATTATTAAATTTAGAATTGAAGGTCATGTTAGAAATATATCTTGAAGAATTTATTTTTTATATGTATATCCCCAGCTCCAAAAATGTGCCCAGAGTATGTAACGTGAGTTCAAGAGATACCTGGTAAATTCATGAAAGAATCAAGAAAATGACTTCATTTGAGAGGAATATATTCTTATATTTGTAGTAACTACTTTTGTTATTTGTTAGCTCTTTGTTTCTTGTCATATATATATATATATATGCTTTCTTGTTTTAATTTCCTTATTAGCTTGTATGGCCTAGGAGAGGAGTGACTGTTCCCTTATCTTCTTTCTTTCTTTCCCTCCTTCCTCCCATCCTCATTCCTTCCCTTCTTTCTTTCCTTCCTTCCTTCCCTTTTCTCTTTTTATTCCTTCCTTTACATTTTCTTTCCTTTAAGTTAATTTCTTTCTTGTGTTTACCAGGGCAGCTTGCTTTGAATAGGAAATTTATTGAACTGATCTGAGAAGAGATATAGAAAAAGAGAAAAAAAAGTAGAAGGATGGGATGATATAAAATCACTGGTCTTGATGATCACAGAACACCACCTTCTAAAATGTTATTTTTCAGTTAGTCTCCTGAGAGCCCCTTTGACATCCTTGTTTCTCAGACTGTAAATGATGGGGTTTAGCATGGGTGTCACTGCTGAGTAGAACACAGAGATTATTTTATCCCTTTCATTCATTATCTTGGAGTTTGGCCTCATGTATGCAAATATTGCTGAGCCATAGAATAGAACAACAACAACGAGGTGGGAACCACAGGTGGAGAAGATCTTGAGCCTACCCTCTCCAGATTGCATCCGGATCACAGTGGAGATGATATTCCAGTAGGATACAAGGATGAGGGAGACGGGAGCCAGAAGAATGACCACAACCATCACAAAGATGGCCATTTCTGTGCTGTATGTGTCTGCTGAAGCCAGCTTCAGGAGGGCAGGAGGCTCACAAAAAAAATGGTTAATGATATTGTTTCCTCGATAGGGCAGACGCAATGTGAATGTGGTGTCTACCAGAGACACAAAAGCTCCACTGGCCCAGGACCCTGCAGTCAGCTGGACACATACCCAGTGTGTCATGATGGTGGAGTAGTGCAGAGGCTTGCAGACAGCCACATACCGGTCATAGGACATCACTGCCAGAATTGCACACTCTGTACACCCAACCAGAAGTAAAACAACTATCTGTGTTGAGCATCCAGCAAAAGAAATGATTTTCTTCTTCACCAGGAAGTGGACTAGCACCTGGGGGACTGTTGTAGTAGAAAAACAGAGATCAGCAAAGGACAAGTTTCTAAGGAAAAAATACATAGGTGTGTGGAGTCTGGAGTCAATGAGAATAAGTAAAATGATCAGCAGATTTCCCAGCAAAGTCAGCAGGTAGATGATCAGGAACAGGAAGAAGAGCACAACTTGTGTTTGTGGATCCTGTGACAGGCCCAGCAAGACAAATTCATTTATGTAGGTTTGGTTCTCTTCTCCCATGAATGCTTACTCCTGTTTGTAGGTTAGCAACAAGAAAAGAAACCCATGTTGGTCACCTGTAAACATTCTGATAAGATAGAAGAAGCCTGACTAGAGACATCACTTAGTAGACTGTTCCAGAGGGAAGGTGGGTTTCAGATAAAGAAAAGGGAAGGAAGGATATAGCTCAAGAGTATGTCAGAGAAAGAAGTACTGGGGCCCTCCAGGGAGCTCTTTGAGAAAAACTGTGAAGGAGAGAAGTAAGAAGAAAATGAAAAACATAAAAAAGATACAGATGAGGATCAAACCCAAAACGGCTTGGAGCCCAGGAAAGTGTATGGGAAGGATTCCTTTCTCTTCCAAACACTGCTTTGGTGAACTGTGGACTACAAAGTTCCTTGGAAACTTTTCTATTCCCATGAGCCAAAGCACTGAAGTAACCAGAGGTCTGTGGGGGAGAACTTAAATGATACCAGATCTTGGATAATCCAGTCAGTGTCTGCCTCCAAGAAGAGTGACCCAAGAGACTAGAAAAACCAGGTTTCTTCCATTCAGACTCTCCTCCCCTCCCCTGCCCTCTACAATTAGAAAAGCAGTTTGAGCCAGGAATATGGGGTGTACCCACCTCTTCTCAGCTGGAATCTCCTCCAGTCTAAGATTCCCACAGAAAGTGGGGCCCATTTCTTTCCCTTTGAGGAGGTCTGCGGTAGACCTAGGGTCCCCAGTCTGGGAGCTTCCTGCCTGCTGGCATATCCTGGACACTCACACTCCTGGGGCAGATATGAAGGCTGGATCCATGCCCCCAGGACTTGAATGGGTTTCTAGGGGACACAGAGATGAGATTTGGGAGCTGGACTAAAGAGGCAAGGGAGCCCATGTGGATTGAACAGATGGGAGAATACAGTACAGTCCAAAACGTGGCAATGTGGGAGAGTGCCCATACTCTCCTCATAGGAAAGCCATGCTGTTGGACAAGTTTGGGTCCTCTGGAGATAAAATCCTAGCTTACAGTACCATAGCAACTGAAAGTGTGCATTCTGGCACCCATTTGCAACTGGGCACTGTAGGGCAGGGGTTACACAAATGAGAGGAAACACACTTCTGACAGCTAGTTGAAGGATTACGATCCTTTTCTTAGGGGCAGTTATCCTAGTTTGGAAAGCTGACCCATACCCTCCTCCCAGCAACTTGCCCTAGCGGCCAGGAATAATGACCATTGGCACCATGAGCCTCCAACCCACCCCACACTCCCAAACTAACCTCTCCCAACCTTATTCCTCCACCCATCATGGTTGTGGTGAAGAACAAGAAACCCCCTGAGAGCTATAGGGATACTCCCAAAGCCTGGGGAATTCAGTACTTTTCCTGCAGGACTAGAGCTTATTACAGGCATAAAAGAATTTTCCTACATGCATCTACCACTAACAGGAAGGAAAATTCTATAACTCATTATAGCATCTACTGACTCAATCAAACAGATTATGGCTGATTTTTATCCATAAGTATTACCCATCATCTTGGAGATTAACCTGGTGGACCCAATACAATTCACACTGCTGGGAAGAGATGAAGATAGCAGGATAGAAGCAACCTGAAAGACACTGCTTTCTAGAAGAGAAATGAAATTTAAAGGCAGCTCATTCTGTCAGGGTGCTTCTTCTTCTGCAGACTCTGGGCTGATCAAGGAGCTGCTAATAATCTGTACAGAGACATTCCTCCAGAGACATGGTACAGCAGAGCTCTGGTGCCTACAAACCCAGAATTCTATGAGTGTTGCCATGTGGATCACTCTGGCACATGAAGCCAGGTCTGCTTGTCACCTAGCCTTTCAGCATTAGCTTGTGCATCACTCCTGCTGGGCTGAGAAGGAAATAGGTGCTCAATCCTGTGTGTTATACCCTGTAACTGGGGGCTAAACAGGCCTACTTCTAACATGGAAGCCAAAGAGAGGAGCCTCAGATACCCAGGCACCACTTGGGAGCATAGGGTGACTACCTTAGTGAGGTCTAGGTATGGAAGGAAAACCTTGGCCTACCAGCAGCTCCAGCTCACGTGTGTGAACCTTGGGCTACTGAGACAAACCTCTGCCTGTTTGGGCACCAGATAAATCCAAATTGGTGGAATAGCACCTCCCATAAGTGTGGCTCTATTCCCCAAATCCCTAGAGCCAGTTCTGATGTTCTTTCTCTACCTAAGTCTAATGCTCTTCTGTTGTACCTTCAGAGCAAACACTGGGCCTACAATTCTACTTTTGAGACTCTGGAGATATGCTTGGGCCCCAAGAGCCTACCACTGAGTCCTCACCATTACTCCTGGGCCAGAAAAGCCTTCCCAAGATCCAACATATCACACAGGACTCCCCAGCTCTGAGAAGCTATCAGTTCTGGATTTGGTTTGAGAGTTTCCGGCGAAGAAAAACAGATGTCCTACAATCCTATTACCCCTGAGCTTAGAGAAGAGAAGCCAGATGAGAAGAAAGTAACAAAAGTTCCTGGAACAAGGAAAAAATATTTCAATACACCCAAGGGGATATAATGGGCACTGCAATAGTGGCCTCTTTCCCAAGAAAATTGCTAAAGTGACAGAAATGAATTTAAGATATAGAATGTAAATAAGATGAATGGAACTGAAGAAAAAGTTGAAAACCAGCCAAAAGAGGCCAAATATTTATTTTAGAAAATAGATGAAAAAGTGACAACATGACTAGAGAGCTAGATAGCATACAAAAGGATATTATACAACATAAAGAAATAAAAGAGCCATTTAAAAATTTCAAAACACATCAGAACTTTAACAGCAAGCTAAACTAAGGAGCAGAAAGAATGTTAGAGATTGAGGTCAAGGCCTTTGAGACAAGTCAGTTATTCAAAGAGGCAGAGAAGAGTATTAAAAACTAAAAAACCATTGAGAGAGAGATAAGATTTTGTGAAGTGA
>NW_003852396.1:35455608-35482740 GCF_000181295.1 Otolemur garnettii
AACCCAAGTATCTGTTGACTCCAGAAAACAAACCTAAACCACAAGAATGTACAGAGATTAAATGTAAAAGAATTGAAAAGAATATTCAACACAAGTGAAAATCAAAAGAGAGTAGGTGTAGCTATTCTCATATAAGATCAAATGGCCTTTAAGCCAACAAAGGTAAAGAAAGACAAAGAGATTCATTATATAATGGTAGAGGGAACAATTCAGCAAGAAGACATAACAATCTTAAATATATATGAGTCCACCACTGGAGTTCCCAGACACAGAAAGCAAATTTTGCTGGAGCTGAACTAAGAAATAAATAGTACTATCATAATTTCTGTGAACCTCAACACCCCATGGTCAGAGCCTGACCAATCATTGAAGCAGAAAATAAGTAAACAGATTTAAACCAAATTCTAAATCAAATGGAACTAACAGGCATTTGCAGAATTCTATGCAAAAACTACGTACAAAATACACATTCTTCTCAGTGGCACATGAAACATTTTTCATGATTGATCATATCTTAGGTCACAATACAGTTCTAAACAAATTCAAAATACTTGTAATCATATCATATATGTTCTCAGATGAGAGTGGAATAAAATTAGAAATCAATCACAAAGGAAACACTCAAAATCATAGAAATTAAATAACCCCCAATTTCATATTGGGTCAAAAATAAAATTTTGGTGGAAATAAAAAAAAATTTTGAACAGAACAACAAAGAGGACTGGCTATCAAAATCTATGGTACACAGCTAAAGCATTCCCCAGGAAAAATTAATAGCTTTAAAAGTCTATATCAAAAAGACAGAAAGATCACAAATTAACAACCTCAAGTCATATCTCAACGAACTAGAAAAGACAGAACAAATGAAATCTAAATCTAGCTGAAGAAAAATAATTAATGAACATCAAAGCATAACTAAATGACATGAAAAAAGCATTTTTGAAATAAAAAATTTGTTCTTTATAAAGATAAAAAATATAAACAGATCTTTTGTGAGATTAATCAAGAACAGAAGAGGAAGGATCCAAATAAGCTCCATCAGAAATGAAAAAAAGTGACATTACAACTGATACCATAGAAAGATGAAACATCATCCATGAATACTATATAAATCTCTACAGAGATAATGTAGGGAATATGGAGGAAATGCATATGTTTATGGAAAAACACAACTTCCCCAGACTCACCCAGCTAGAACTAGAACTCTGGAACAAACCAATAACAAAAAATGGTATTGAGACCATAATAAAAGCTCCCAACATAAGAACAAAAGTCCCTTGATCAGATAGATTTTTAGGTGAATTCTATCAGACCTACAAAGATCCGTTATTCATAATACAGAACTTATTCAATAATGTGAAGGGAATCCTACTCAACTAAGTATATAAAGCCAGTTATCAACTTGATAGCAAAGCTCAGAAAGGACACAACAGAAATGACAAAAATAACTACAGACCAATTTCCCTTGTGAGAATAGATATAAATATCTTCAGTTAAATACTGACAAATTGAATTCAACAGCACATCAAAAATCCACCACAACCAAATGGACTCTATCACAGGAACAATGGAAGGTTCAACATATGTAAATCAATAAATGTGATTCACCACATAAACAAAAGCAAAACAATAACAACAATAGTAAAAAAAAGACCATATGAGCAACTCAATAGATACAGAAAAAGCATTTGACACAATCCAGTACCATTTGGTGATAAAACCCCTCAACTAACATGCTAGGCATAGAATGAACATTCCTCAAAATTATAAAAGCCATGTATGACTAATCCACAGCCAATATCATACTAAATGTAGAAAAGTTGAAAACATTCCCCCTAAGAACCAGAACAAGACAAGGGTGCCCATTATCATCACTATATTCAGCATAGTGCTGGAAGTCCTAGCCAGAGCAATCAGCCAAGAAAAGAATATCAAGAGTATCCACATTGGTAAAGAATCACTTTTTGAGGACAATATGATTTTGTATTTAGGAAACCTCAAATATTCCACCAAGCATATTCTGAAATTGATAAACAAGTTCAGCAAAATCTCAGAATACAAATCAATGTACATAAATCAATAATATTTTTATATAGCAATAACAGTCAAAGCAAGAGGCAAATCAGACTCAACACCATTCACAATAGCCACAAAGAAAATAAAATGCCTAGGAATATACTTAACCAAGGAGGTAAAGATCTCTACAAGGAGAACTATGACCCTCTGAAGAGAGAACTCAAAGAGGATACAAACAATTGTAAAAATATATTATGCTCATGGCTTGGTAGAATCAACACTGTTAAAATGTCCGTACTATCCAAAGTGATTTACAAATTCAATGCAATCCCTATCAAATTACCAATCTCATACTTCACAGATCTAGAAAAATAATTCTAGATTCTGGGAACCAGAAAAGAGTATGAATATTCAAAGCAATCTTAAGCAAAAGAACAAATCTGGAGACATCACATTACCAGACTTTGAACTATTTATAAGGCTATAGTAATCAAAACAGCATGATACTGGCACAAGAATAGAGATAAAGACCAGTGGTAAAGAACAAAGAATACAGGTATAAAACATCTCCTACAACCAACTGATCTTCAACAAACAATGTACACCATGGAAAATAAGCTCTATTGGCTCGGCGCCTATAGCTCAACCGGCTAAGACGCCAGCCACGTACACCTAAGGTGGCGGGTTCGAATCCCCAGCCCGGCCCCGCCAAACAACAATGATGGCTGCAACCAAAAAATAGCCGGGCGTTGTGGCAGGCGCCTGTGGTCCCAGCTACTTGGGAGGCGGAGGCAGGAGACTCACTTGAGCCCAGGAGTTGGAGGTTGCTGTGAGCTGTAATGCCACGGCACTGTACCCAGGGGGACAGCTTGAGGCTCTGTCTCAAAAAAAAAAAAAAAAAAAAAAAAAGAAAATAAGCTCTATTCAATAAGTGGTGCTGAGGAAATTGGATAGCCACCTGCAAAAGAATGACACAAAACCCCTATATGTCACCACCTACAAAAGTTAATTCTAGATGTATAAAAACTGAAATGTAAGGCATAAAATCATAAGAATTTTAGAGGAAAATATAGGAAAAACTCTTCTAGGTATCAGCCCAGGCAAAGAATTTATGGCTAAGGCCCCAATGGAAATCCTGGCAACAACAAAAATTAATAAATTAGGTTTGATTAAACTAAAAAGTTTCTGCATGGCATAGGAAACAATCAACAGAGCAAATAGACAACCTACAAGATGGAAGAACATATTTGCAAGCTATCCATCTGACAAAGGTGTAACATCCAGAATTTACAAAGAACTCAAGCAAATCAGCAAGAAAAACACAAACCGCATTAAAAAGTGGGCAAAACCCACGAACAGAGGTTTTTCAAAAGAAGAAAGAAAGACAAATGGGCCCATCACCTTCACATAGTATGGTCATTTCCTTTTTATCTTCTGTGGTGAAAAGACTTAAGATCTACCCTTTTAGCAGATTTCAAATATATAATACATTAACTATTGTCAGTATGATATACCTTGGATCTCAAGAACTTATCCTATATAACTGAAATTTAGTAACCTTCCATCAATATCTCTTTATTTCTCCCTCCCCCAAGCTTTATAACATTTAAAAAAAAATTTTCCAATTCTTTGAGTGGTCTATCTTCTGCCAACGCACACTGCAAATTTTTGCCTCTTTCCTCACCTTCTATACAATTGTTTTGTCAAACATAATCTGCAGTTCTAAACTTTACATTTTTCCCACAGGAACATTCTGGTGGGTTTTTTTTTTTTTTTTGGTTTTGTTTTGTTTTGTTTTTGTTTTTGTACTTCAACCATCTCTTTATTGTTTAGAGTCAGCTTTAATGCAACTGCCTTCTAAAGTTTTTTACTCTGTAAGAAAGACCTGAACTTCATCTTCACAATATCCAGAAAAGAATATTTGTACATACTTTCTTTCATGCAGTTGTTACATTGTCCTTTAATTATTTGTTTACATGATTGTCTCTGTGGACAAAGTTGCTGCTTCAAGGTGGTGTAACATATATCATTTACTTCTATTATCTTATTTCAGTATTACTTGACATATATCAGGAGTTAAATAAAATTTAATTGAATAGGTAAATAGACTCATACCTAGATTCCCACGCCAACATGTTCACCCCCTTAAGAGAAGCAGGGGTGAGCCCAGAGGGTTATGTTGGCTGTTTAGACTTTGAGCTCTAACCTGGGTTATGAAAATGTTGACTTAGAAACTGTGCATTGATCACCACGTTGTAAACTCACTATTAACCACACCAACATGAAGAAGGGTGGGAACTACGGACAGGGAAGAGGGCTCCATTCCTGCACACGTACAGTAGCATATTCACACAACCTTGTGGAGCCATCTAGCAGTGTCTGACTCTGAGGAGTTTCACTGTGTCTCCATGGCAGGAGGCTCAGGTTCTATACTGGTTCAGCCTGCTCCCAATGCTCATATCCAGGCGGCTAAGAAGAATAAGGACAGAAGCCTTAAGTGGGGGTATCATGAGACAGCAAGAGGCAGATGAGAATATGATAGATTTGTTTTTAGTGCAAAATGAGCAGCAGTGGGTATCCACAGTCTTTTCAGACACTGTGGAATCCTTGGTAAAGGCCTTACCCATCCCCCAGATGACTTGCAGAAGAAGAGACATGAGGGCATTATTCAGGGGAAGCTACAAAAGGACAAACAACATTCTTTGTTGAAGCCAGATAGAGAAGAGAGAGGGGCAAGAGAGTTAAAGGCAAAGCTTTCCGCCCTCCATTGACAGAATCAAAATTTCACACTCCTTGAAAGTAATAATTCCTCCTCAGCATTCTACCCACTCTCACCTGGAGCACTGGCATGAAATAAGCACAGGACACAGTGCAGTGAAGAAGAAATAAGTAATGAAAGTAATGAATGTGGAAAGGTGTGGTTTTGGTAGCCCACTAATCCATATCTTAGTAGGTAACCTTCTCTGAAGTTTACCAAATATGCTGGAGTTGATACATCATCCAGGTTGTGAGTCTTACTCTACCTTAACCCAAGGACTACCGTTGTAATAAAAGACACAATCCCAAATTCACCTAGGAATAAGCCTGGAGGGTTTTCCTAAAGGAAGTCTTCAAATCTGAGGTCCTGAGAGCTGTTATAATCAACATATTCTCTAGAGCAATAAGTGCTCTTAACTTTTTTAACTTTTCTACAATAAGAGATACCTAAGGGAATTACTGAAATACTGGACTTACAACTGATGTCAAGTAAAACACTAATGTTTCTCCAACCATCCTATGGGCCTCAAGGTTCTTAGTCATAATTTAAAAATAGAGATCTCCATAATGATAATAATGTAAAAGGCAGCTGACACAGGTATATTCTGCATCTTCTGGACGATGCCCATCAAGCTACGAACTACCAGAGGATATCAGAACTCGTTTCTGCACTTGTACCAAAAATGTTTTAATTGTCCTCCACTAATAGGTGAGAAACACATCAGGGGTACATGGTACAGTCCAAGATGCCACTACTATTTAAGTGAAAATTTTACTAGCATTATAGAAATATAGAAGAATGATGTTATAACAAAGTCCAATATATAACACAGGGCCATATAAATAAGCACAAATGAGATTTCCCCACCTAACTCCCATTTTGAGTCTTTCCCAGCATCCTAAACACTTCTTGTTAGGGGTTTCTGGACGTTACCTAGTTATCAGCATCAAGAATGAGTACTGGTACCAAGCTGTGCTGATGGTGGAGTGATCACAAACACAAACAGTTTATCATGTAAAAGAATGGAAGCAAATAAGGAAGCTATACAAAATAACAATAAAGTGAAAATACATTTCAGAGAGAGAAAAGGATAGTTAGTCTTAATGAATGGGGAAAGACTGAGAAGTGTGAGCTTTTATAAACTTTTATAAGCTCACTAGTTTGTCCTGCCATCTTTTGTGGTGATTGGAGTGTTGGGGCTGCACAACAGAGTACATCAGAGGTTGTGTAACAAAGTAATTATATAACACTTTCTCTTTCTACACATGCTTCTTCTCAGAATTCTTCATGAAGCTCCATTCATACTATGCTAACTAGATGGTAATGAGCTCTAGGTCAGTTCCAGGTTACTAGAACCTCATTACTGGGTATGTTCCTACCTGGAAACAGTTCCTAGCTGCAATTTGGTTCCTACCTACATTTCAGTTCCCACTCTCCCCCTTCGCCACTCCCTTGCCACTTGTTTACCCTCTACATGACCTAAACACTGATCAGCCCAAAATCTCAGCAAAAATAATTCTTTCCTCTCTATTTTCCCCTTGCATATCCTATCTATTCAAGTCTTATCATCTACCTGTCTCTTCATTGCTGCAATTCTAGTTCAGTTCGCCACCTCTCACGTGGGCTACCACTATAGAGATCAGTCTTACTGATTGCTTTTCTTACTTCCATGCTTGTCTCCTATAATCTAACACAACACTCAAAGCAACCTTTCAAAACATATCAGGATGGCTTTCTACTAAACATGAAATAAAGTCAATCACTTTTTCAAGACTTACAGGTTTGCAATGGTTTAAATTATGTCACTTATAAAAAATGTGTCCATCTCAAAACTGTTAATGTGACCATCTTTGGAATAAAGATCTTTGCAGATGTAATTAAGTAATCCCTTGAAATGAGAACATGATGGATTAGGGTAGGGCCTATGACTAATTTCTGGTGTTTTTATAAGAAGAGAGAAGTACAGGGGGTAAGGCAAAATGGCCAAGTAGTAAACCTATAGAGATCATCCCACGGCATAAACACCAAATTCAACAATTATACATGTAAGTAAGCACCTTCAGAAAAACCTAATCAGTACCTAATTTTAAAATTACAATAGAACCTTCATAGTTGACCCCCTCCCTACACTGACCACCTCCTTAAATTGACCTACAATTTTTATAGACCAGATATGGGAATATTTAGAGCAGTCCAGCCAGAAGGAAATCCTCTGCTCTGAAACCTGAGTTCTCGCTAGCCCCACCACAGGCTGACAGAAAGTGGCCTAGAGCCTCAAATAAATTAGTAAGGCAGTCAGGCCACAAAGACTGTAGTCCTTGGGCAATTCCTGTGTTGTATAGACTCAGAGCCAGTGGACTTAGGGTACATGTGACTCAGTAAGACAACAGCCATGGTGGACACACCAGTGCTTGTATCACCACTCCCCCAACTGCAGGCAGTACAGGTCAAGAAGATTCTTCTTCCATTTGGGGAATAGAAGGGGAAGAGTTCTGAGAACTTTGTTTTGAAACTTGGGTACTAGCTTAGACACAATAAAATATAGTACCAAGTAGACTTATGATGTCTCTGAGTCAAGCCCTTAGTTCCTGAATGGCATTTCTGGACCCATATAGACCCAGAAGGAAATATGCTATCCAGAATGGAAAGATCCAGTCCTGGCGGAATTCACTGCCTGATGACAAAAGGGCCTGCAGGCTTTGAATAAATATCAGAGGTAGCCAGGCAGCAGTCACTGTGGACTTTGGGTGAGACTGGGCTGGCTTCAGGTATGATCTGGTATAGGTATTGTGCCCTTGAAGGAGTGCCAACATCAATTTTCCCCCAACTCCAGCAGCCCAGCATGGAGTATGAGGAAAGAGAGTGAGGAACTTTGCTTGGAAATCCAGGGAATTCTCCTGTATTTGACTGTAGTACCCCCAGGTGTCTACAGGAATCACAGCATTACTGGTCTTGCGGTGTCCCCAGTGCTGATATGGCTGCAGTGACCAAAGATATAGATCAAAACAGCCAATTCCCTTGAATATCTGGAAAGCCATCTCAAGAAGGAAAGATTCAAATAAGCCAAGACTGTGAAGATCATATAAATACCTAACTGTTCAGTGCATGGGCATTGATGAATGTCCACAAGCATCAGGAACATCCAGGAAAATATGACCTCACCAAACAAACTAAATAAGGTACAGTGGTCAATCCTGGAGTGATAGAGATACGTGACCTTTAAGACAAAGAATTCAAAATAGCTATCTTGAAGAAGCTCAATGAACTTCAAGACAACATAGAGAAGCAACTCAGAAGCCTATCAAAAAAATTTAACAAAGTGATAGAAATTTACTAGAAGAAAAAAATGATAAGAATAAGAAAATAAATAAAATTAAACTCCCAAGAAAAAACAAAGGATCAATAAAATAAAACAGTAGGTTTTTGAAAAGAAAAACAACTTTGACACCCTTTTATCCAGACTAATTAAGAATAAAAGAGAAAAAAGAAAAAAGAGGAAAGAACCAAATAAATATAATTAGAGATGAGAAAAGAGACATGAGAGCTCTGCAGAAATCCTAAGGATCATTAGAGACCACTGTGAGTAACTATGGAAAACCTAGAATAAATTGATAAATTACTAGACATATGTAACCCACCAAAACTGAAGCAGGAAGAAATAGAAAACATGAATAAACCAATAACAAGTGATGAAATAAAGGTAGTAAGGCAAAATCTCCCATCAACAAAAAGCTTGGGACCTGATGGCTTCACTGCTGAATTCTTTTTTTTTTTTTTTGGGAAAAGTCTCACTATATCACCCTGGAAGAGCACTGTGGCCTCAGCCTTGCTCACAGCAATCTGGAACTCTTGGGCTCAAGCAATCTTCCTTCCTCAGCTTCTCAAGTAGCTGGGACTACAAATGCCTTCCATAACATCTGGATAATTTTCCTATTTTTAGTAGAGATAAGGTCTCACTTTGCTCAGGCTGGTCTCGAACTCCTGACCTCAAGTGATCCTCTGGTCTGGGCCTCCCAGAGTGGTAGGATTACAAGTGTGAGCCAATCTGCCTAATTTTGTATTTTTTGTATTTTTGAAGTTTTCCATATGCTATGGACTCGTGTAAAACATATATATGAATTCCTGGAATACCAGTAATATTGAAAATGGAAACAGAGACATACAGAGTAAAAGCCTCAATTTTTCAAATGCTTGGGTTCAACCTGTTAAAAATAATTACCAAGTTGTTATGGAAGTTTCTAAATGTTTCCCATCACTGATAGATAGCAAGCAGTTCACTGAAAAGTATCAGCCTATTATACTTTAGGTAGTACTGATTTATAGCACTGTTTTTATGCTTTTCTAACATTTTGCATTGATTCTCATCAATGAGAATCCAGCAATCTCTCTAATTATGGAAAGCTTAGCAGTACAACTTTTTTATTCCTCTCCATAAGTATAGGTGTGATTGCCCATTGAAAAGGGCCTTGCAGATCAACTACAGACCATTGCTCATTTGTGACATATATTTTACCCTCACACAATCTGACCTCTGTGGAACGAATGTTGCCTTCTTTCTAAATTTTTAACTATATCACTTAGCAAATCTGAAAGTTGAGAAAGTCAAAGGTGGTAGGAATGATCTTCTGACTATTGACCAGAACTTTAGAGTAGAAATATTATAATCAGACTTAATATATAATATTTTTTTCTGTAAGTAATTTTGTAAGTTCATGCATGTACAACAATTCTCTTCAGTGTGCCCAACGTTAAAACCCTTTTATAGAATCATCTTCATCTCAAAGTTATGTCACAGTTTCAGTTTTTACTAATGAGTAGCACCACTGTGTAAGCCAGGCTGCCACTGTCTGTCAATCTCTACCCCACCAATCCACCCTTCATCAGAGAACAATATGCAGATAACCCCAGAATGTTGGAAATGAACCATTATTTCTGACAACAGACATATAGATTGAGGTTTTCCTGTCTTTATATTTATTATTACTTAACCTTTTTGTCAGTCCTGCTCCTTTCAATATAGCAGAGGGTAAAATATGAGTGCCAAAGGATACAGAATTATTTCTAGCACTAGGCAAGTTCCCAAGGAAGTGGGTTTGGATATTTAAATGACTAATTAAATGACTAATGATAGATAAGCACTGAAATTGAATATTTAAATGACTAATTGAATGACTAATGATAGATAAGCACTGAAATTGAATGATTTCAATATACTTTATTATACAAAGCAATAAAATAATACCTCTCAGTTTTGATTATTTTTTCCTCATATGTCATATTTGATATGTGAAGCTATATACTGCTACAACAAACCATCTATCCTAAAATGATGCTTAATACTTTAGAAATACCAATATACATCAATTCACACATTTTAGGCATACTTTCAGCCTTTGATTTATTAGACTGGCATTTTAACTTTAAAAAATAAATCTCTTTTATTTATTAATTTATTGAAGTGGATTTGGTGGTACAAGTATTTTTTGTTACATGGATGAATTGTATAATGATGATATCAGGGGTTTCAGTGTTCCTATCCATCACCAGAATAATGTACTTGTATTCTAGGTAATATTTTATCTGTTAATTACCTATTTAATTTTATTTATTTTTTTATGTTCCTAATATTTTTATCTTTTAAAATAATTTTCATTTCAAAATATTAAAAGATACAAATGTTCCTGTTACATGGATGAATTGTATAATGTTAAAGTCTGGGCTTGTAGTGTATCCATCACCAGAATAGGAATAGGTAATTTTCTACCTCTCACTACCTCCCATTCTTAGTTTCTGATTTTCATTGCATCATTTTATGACCATGTACTCCCATTATTTAGAAATTTAAAACCCCTATAAGTGAGAACATGTGGCATTTGTCTTTCTATTTCCAAGGTACTTCATTTGGGACAATGGTCTCCAGTTCTATCCAAGTTGCTGCAAAAGACATTATTTAATTCCTTCTTATGGTTGAGAAGTAGTCCATGGTGTGTGTGTGTATGTATATATATATGTACATATATATGTTTTTTAGTCCACTCATTAGTTGATGGAGACTTGGGTTGATTTTGTATCTTTGCTATTGTGAATTGTGCTATGAAAGACATCCAGAAGCAGAAGCCTTTTTGATGTAATGACTTCTTTTATTTTGGGTCAATACCCAACAATGGGAGTGCTAGATCAAATAATAGGTATACTTTTACTTCTTTGAGGAATCTCCATACTGTTTTCCCTAGAAATTGTACTAATTTCCATTCCCACCAAAAGTGTACAAGCATTCCTTTTCACCACATCTGCATCAACATCTACTCTTTTTGACTTTTTAATAATGGCCATCCTGAGAGGGTAAGGCAGTATCTTATTGTGATTTCAATTTGAATTTTCCTAATGATTAGT
Organism: Otolemur garnettii; assembly: GCF_000181295.1. NCBI lineage: Eukaryota > Metazoa > Chordata > Mammalia > Primates > Galagidae > Otolemur > Otolemur garnettii. The sequence continues at coordinate 35,466,776 of NW_003852396.1, forward strand.
GATGTTTAGCATTTTTTCAGATGTTTGTTGGCCATTTGTGTATCTTCTCTTGAAAAAATATGTTTGTGGTTTTTCCTCCCATGTTTTAAAATTTTTAATAATTTTTTTGAGTTCTTTGTAGATTATGGATATTAATCCTTTATCAGATGTATAGTTTGTGAAAATTTTCTCCCATTCTGCAGGTCTATTTACTCTGTTGATGATTTCCTTTGCTGTGCATAAACTTTTTAATTAAGTACCATTTATTTATTTTTTGTTGTTGCTATATGTGTGTAGGTGGTCTTAGTCATAAATTCTTTTCCTGGCTCAATTTTGAGAAGAGTTTCTCCTATATGTTTTCTTCTAAAACTTTTATGATTCCAGTGCAGTTTTAAACCTATAGTTTTAAAGTTCTAAAGTTTGACTTTCTCTCATTACCCAACATTTAGAGATAGTTCAGTGTTTGATGAAAGCAGAATGTCAATTTCACCAACGGTCTACTTCCCTGTATTGGATCATATGTATTAGTTCACATAATCTGAAAAGAGTACATATCTCATGCATATCATAAACCTATTATGGCACACATTATTCTCCCATGGAGAATCATTCTACACACAATACATACAATCCAGCAAGGACATCATTGCATAGAATGAACAGCATTGGATAGTAAGGACTGGCCATGTGATTGAAGCTGTAGCAGCCAAAAGTCTATGTGGTAAGTTTCATTTTCATAAGGGCTTATCCATTTTCTATAGTTTGTATCATCCTCTACTCCTAATTCCTTTGTTTGTAGCTACATTAAGAGGAAATCATAAAGAGGTGAATGCCAAATTTAAATTACTCACAGGAAAACAATAAAGTGCTTTAATACCTTTCCCAGTTTGTGAAGAAAGGGTTTGGTTAAGATTAGCAGCACTATTTTTTATAGGAAAAGAATTTCTGCAAAGGGCTTCACAGCATATGGATGTAAATCTGGAAAGAAAAGGAAATACAAAGTAATGGCATATGTTTGTGTCATGGGCCTTCTTCCAGGAGAAATGGAGAATCATGATGGGAGAATGGACAGTACAGGGGTAGTCCCCAGCCCTGTTGTCATGGCTTAGGCCCCACAATCAGGGAAGGTAGTTGGTATTCCTACATACCAATGAAATGTTGGGTGCACTCCACTTAATACCTAGAGTTAAACTTTTAGTTAAGTATGGGAAGTGGGACAGTAGTTGATTTTCTTCTAAAGGAGGCACAGGGCACATGCAGAACACCAGTGAGAAACTACAGACATGTCACTGATGGTGCTTCTGCCTCAACAGAATTTCATGACAGTGGACAGAAAAGACTAAATTGGCCAACTTGTCCCACAGAAAAACTCTAGGATTGCTTTTCAATTGTCTGTCATTCTATTCCACTTCCCACAGAGAACTAAAGGGATATTGGCAAAATTAGACTTGCAGAAGGGAAAAGAGTATGTATGTTTTGGAGGGGGCATCTGTGGGCTATTGGTATCATGGGGGGTAATGACGTGATAATTCTATTTCATTTCATTTTATTTATTTTTTCTAAAGGAGATGGGCTTTCACTCTGTTGCCCAGGATGGAGTACAGTAGGCTTGAACTCCTAAGGTCAAACAATCCTTCTGCCTTGGCCTTCTGAGTATCTGAGACTACCAGTATGCTCGACCATGTCTGTCTAATGTCATGACAGTTCTAATGTAAGAAAGTTGCTTCTGGTCCATTTTCCTCATATGAGCAATTATTGTTGGAAGGAGGGATTGTGTGAGATATCAAAGATGTTTGATGGAGTATGAGATCCTACATTTTGTTGCACAGTCCAAGAGTTTGCCCATGCATGGTTAAATTGGCTATAGAAGTAGTTTGGAACTCCAAGGAATGTTTGCAGTATCATAGCTTCATGAGAAGAAATTATTGACTTTTTATCACTGGAAATTGGGGAATCTAGTATATTGACATTTGCTAGGATTTCAAGAAACTGGATACTATGGACGATTGGCAAGAGATAAGTCTAGCAGGCAACTGTGGAGTTCAAAGCTGAAAGCAAATATCATATCCCTGGTTGAAAATGGATTTGATGGGCTAATGGTCATGTAAATAAAGACCTTGCTTACTATTAAAATTTTTCTTTCATATACTGCCATTAAGCTCTAAGTGAAGCAAGCAATCTGCAACCACAGAAAATAAGCTTGAACAAGACTGCATTAGACAAACCTGAAAATATTCCTAAGGATGCAGGAGTTCCTGTATGATCTTTGTTGATATCTCAGACTATAAATTGTTTTGGGAAAAAGGATGTTAAAGATCTGAAACACTTTGGAATGTTTCCATCCCCCTGATTACATACCAATATAAAGATCCCTTCTTCTGAGAAGCTCTATCTTCCAAATACTTTCCTAAATGCCTTCTTCACATCCTTATTCCTTAGGCTATAAATGAAAGGATTCATCATAGATGTTATGACTGAGTAGAACACTGAGATAACCTTGTCCCCTTCATTCATTTTCTTTGAATTAGGCTGCATGTAGGTAAATATTGTTGACCCATAGAAGAAGAAAACAACAATAAAATGGGAACTGCAGGTAGAGAAAACCTTGAGCCTTCCTTTCCCTGACTGTATCTGAATCACAGTGGAGATAATATTCCAGTAGGAAAAAAGGATAAGAGAGACAGGACCTAGAAGGATGACCACACCCATTGCAAAGATGGCCATTTCTGTGCTGTAGGTATCTGCTGAAGCCAGCTTCAGGAGAGCAGGAGGCTCACAAAAATAATGATTAATTATATTCTGTCCATGGTATGGAAGACATAAAGTGAATGTGGTATCTACTAAGGACACAAATACTCCACTGGCCCATGACCCTATGGCTAGTTGAACACAAACCCTCTGGGACATGAGGGTAGAATAGTGCAGGGGTTTGCAGACAGCCACATAGCGGTCATAGGACATTGATGCTAGAAGTGAACTCTCTGTGCAACCCATTATAAGGAAAAAAACCATCTGAATCAAGCACCTCATGAAAGAGATGGTCTTTCTCATGACCAGCAAATGGAATAGCAGCTGGGGAACAATAGTTGTAGAGAAGCAAAGATCAGTAAATGACAGATTTTTAAGTAAGAAGTACATTGGTGTGTGAAGTTGAGAGTCAAAATGAATTAGTAGTATGATGAGAAGATTCCCAAACACAGTCAGCAAGTAAATGATGAGAAATATCACAAAAAGCAGTATCTGCATCTGCTGGTCTGAAGAAAGGCCAAGCAAGATAAATTCAGTCACATAGGTTTGGTTTTCTTTTCCCATTGATGTTTACTCCTATCTACAGATTGGCATAAATAGAGCAATTAAATGTTGAATGATGGAACACCAAATATAGAAAATGAATGTCTCATCAGAAGAACAAATGTATTTGATTTTAAAAGTTTTTTTAAATATATAAGACACTTGATTTTATAATTTTTCCACCCCTACATTCCCAATGAAGCAGGATATGCTTTCTTGGTGATCCTTGCTGGCAGAGTGCTATAAACCATGGAGACATTGTTCAACAATTGCTTGGAAACTGTCAAAAAGTCTTCATGGAGCATTCCATGTAATTTGTCTGAACTGAGGAAAAAGTATATGGATTTGAGAAAATGTGAATAATTTTCCCTATAGTAGAAAGCTAGAGTTTTCTTTTATTTTCTCAGTTACTTATCACACAGATATTAGCTTTACTTTCATCATGTATCAGAGGCCAATAGTCAATTTTTGTATTTTGTTTCCTATGGATTCTCTATTATTCTTTCAAGCAAGAAAGGAAATTTTAAGGGGTTACTTTCAATCATGTTGTAATCTATAGTCCTTATCTTTCCCTGAATTCTTTGTAGGACAGAGAAACAAGCCTTGAGGGTGATGGCAGTGCTAAAAAGTAAGGCAGAAAAGGACTTCATTGTCATTTATCCAAGAAAGTGAAGAAGGAGCCAGACAGGCAGCACCACACACTATGGTAGGTAAGGCCCTTTATGGATATCAAATGCAGCCATAACACTTATCTGCATAGTTGTAAGGTCTAATCTGGCATAACAGTGTTTGACCTCATTCATGCTGCAGTTTGATTTAGATTATCCAATCAGTTAAACGAGTGCATCAGTAAGAAGTCAGGCATTGGTCTTTTCTCTGAAGCCAGCTTGGAGACATTATTCAAAGTCTATACTTTGCTGTATATCAGCAATAAACAAGGAATAAGATGACTGGATCAAATCTAATGGGGTAAATAGATCAGAAAGAGTTAGGGACTGTAGCAGAGTTATGGGCAAATATCTGGGACTCACGTATGGAGTCTGATAACTCTAGGAAGGATTGAAGTAGTAGGCATAGAACTACCTCTTATGATAGTGTTTTTCAACCTTTTTTTTTTTTTATCTCATTGCACACTTGAACCTAAAGTTAAACTTCTATAGCACACTTAAATTATATTGATCAAAAAAAAAAAGTAAAAACAAGAATATACTTACTGTGCTTTGAACTTCTGTGAAAAATAATTTAATTAATGATCTTTAAATTTTTTCCTGGCATACCTAAGATCCTCTCATGGTACACTGGGTTGAAAAATCATTACCTTAGAATGAAAGAAATGTCAGAGCAGAAATTCAGTCCTCATGGCAAGATCATCTTTTTCTCTCCTTTTCATTTCCTTTCTAACTAATCAAAAGCAAGCTGCAGTAGTCAGGATCATCTTTAGGTAGAGAAAGTCAAAGACTGCAAATGTGTAAGTTTGTTTTCACACATTGCTGGTCCAGCTAGGTGATCTGTCCTGTGACAAGGAGAAACACAAGGTATGATTACTACTCATGTAGAAGAGAGAGGATCATTGGTAGTTGTTCTTCTAGTAGACACAAGAACAGTTAAATTTGTAATTCTTGTCTTTCTTATTCTCACCCCCAGAGAGAGTGTTAACACCTCCAAAGACTATAATACTGGTGCTTATAGTGCACACACTCAACATTAATACTCACAGAACTGTGGTCCTTTCACACACACCAGATAACAAGTGGCCAATTGCAGACAACTCTGTTTTGCAACTTAGGTAGTGCCCTGTGTATCACCCAGAAGAGATCATAAGAAAAGTAAAAGGGAAAGAGAGCACCAGTGGTGAAAAGAATGAATGATCAGAAGACAAAGAGATTCTGAGATGGGATAGCTAGCTCAAGTGACAATGATACTTTCAGGTTCTTGGGACTCTTAGCACCTAAAATGAACACCTCACAAATAGTCCAACAGTAAGAATTATAAGGCTGAGAATTTTACAGAAGGGTAAAAGAAAAATATCCACTCCCACATAGACTGCAGATTATACAAATGAAGATTTTGGTTTCTCCTAGGACAGGTTTTGTTCCCTTCAGGATCTTCCAACCTATTCACTTCAGTTTCTTCCTTTTTACCTGGAGGTCTAGGATGAGTTTGCTCCTCAGGTAGAGAACTAGAGGTAAGGGCACCTCAAACTACATACAGTCAAGATCCAGATATCTAAGCTACAGATTTTAAATTTGGAGGTAAATATTGAGTCTCAGTGATTTTCAACCATCTCTCCTGACAGCTGAGCCCAAACTGACTTTTGTAGCAAATTTCATTTTAAACTTTTGCTGTATTTCTGACTGAAGTAAACAATTATTTTTCAAGTGCCAACCCTGAAATGAATCTTTATCTATGAGGAATTTTTAAATATTGAAGTCCTGAGAGATGATACAAATGAGCTATTCTCTAGGGTTCTCCTTGGGAAAATCTCACTTTATTACCTATTCACACAATGAGATGCCTTGGGATTTTTCAGTAATCATAGATTGAATTCTATGATTCTCTTCTAATTTTCATTCTTTAATTAAACAAAGAAAAAAATTTATATCCTCCGAGTCTCAAAATACCCAAGAAACCACCCATACCTGCCCTTTTCTCTGCATGGCATTCAAGTCAAGATTGTAAAGTGTGTGCAGACAGTCATGTTTGTATCATTTACTTGACACATGTAATATTTATATATGAACTATATACACACAAACATGAACAGATCCAATGTGCTGTTATGTAGGATCATACTACTTTACATTTTACCACCAGTATATGAGCATTTCCTTTTTAATGAATGCATCTTTGCCAGTATTTGTTATTTTTGTCCTTTTTATAATAGCCATTTTAACTAGGATGTGATGATGTCCCATTGTGGTTTGACTTGCATTTCTCAGATGATTGTGTTATGAACATAATGGTTGTGTTATGGTATATGAGACATGTTGAGCGCTTTTTTCATATGCCTGTTGGCCATTTGTATGTCTCCTTTGAGAAATGTCTATTTAGGTCTTTCTCCCATTTAAAATTATTAGATTATTAGATAATTATCAGATTATTTGTTTTTTTACTATTGAGTTGTTCTTGTCCTTATATATTCTGGATATTAATCCCTTATTAGATGAATACTTATAGTTTGTAGATGTTTTCTCCTGTTCTTTAGGTTGTTTCTGCATTTTGTTCATTGCTTTCTTTACCGTGCTAAAGTTTTTGATCTTTGTGTTAATCTCATTTATATATATACATATTTTAAAGTTTATTTTTAATTATTATGGATACATAATGATTGTATATATTTATGGGATACATGTGATGTTTTAATACAGGTGCATAGTGGGTAATGATCAAATCAGGGTAATTGGGATATCCATCACTTTGAGCGTTTATCATTTCTTTGTGTGAGGAATGTTCCATTTGCCCATTTTTGCTTCTGTTGCCTATCCTTCTGAGGTCTTACCCAAAGTTTTTGCCCAGACCAAGGTCTTAAAATGGTCCTCAATGTTTTCTTTCAGTACTTTCATAGTTTCATGCCTTACATGTAAGTCTTTAATCCATTTTGAGTTGATTTTTTACATGATGAAAGATGGGAATCTACTTTTATTCTTCTGCATATGGATATCCAGTATTTTTATCACCATTTATTGAAGACATTATTCTGTTCTTTGGAAGCTTTGTTGAAAATGAGTTGGTTTCTAATAGCTATATTGCTGGATACTCTATTCTATTCCACTGCTCTACATGACTTTTTTTTTAATGCCAGGGCTTGGTAATAAAAAACAAGTTATGGTTACTATAACTCTGCAGTATAATTTAAAATCAGGGAGCATAATCTTGTGTCCCATTCCTGTCAATACTGTTCTTTTTACCTGAGATCTTTCATAGTTCCATATGAATTTTAGGATTCTTTTTCTATTTCTTAGAATAAGGTCACTGGCAGGATCAGTGCCCATAGCACAGTGATTACAGCGCCTGCCACATGCACCAAGAGTGGTGGGTTTGAACCTGGCCCAGGTCAGCTAAACAATGACAACTGCAACAAAAAAATAGCTAGGCATTCTGGTGGGCACCTGTAGTCCCAGCTACTTGGGAGGCTGAGGCAAGAGAATCTCTGAAGTCCAAGAGTTTGAGGTTGCTGTGAGCTGTGATGCCATATTACTCTACTGAGAGTGATATAGTGAAACTCTGTCTCAAAAAGAAAAAAAATTCATTGGCATTTTAATAGGTATTGCATTGAATCTGTAGATAGCTTTGAGTAGCATAGACATTTTAATAATTTAAATTTTCCAAACATAAGCATGAATATCTTTTCATTATTTTGTGTTTTCCTCATTTTCTTTTGTAAGTGTTTTATAGTTTTCTTATATGGAGCTTCCACTTCTGTGGTTAAATCTACTTGTTGATATTTGTTGATATTCTATTTTGTTTTTTATGGTTATTGTAAATGTGATTGATTTTTTATTTCTTTTTCAGACTGATCACTTTTAGCAGATAGAAATGCTACTGGCATTTATATGTTGACTTTAAACCCTGAAACTTTACTAAATTTCTTTACCAGTTCTAAGAGAGTGTTTCTTTTTTTCTTTTGGGGGGTGGTATGGAGTTTTTATGTTTGTCTGAATATAGGGTCATTTCTTTTATGAAAAAAGATAACTTGACTTCTTTCGTTCCACTTTGAGTATGTTTATTTCTTTCTCTTGCCTAATTGGTCTTGCTAGTACTTCTAGTACTATGTAGAATGGCAGTGGTGAAACTGGGCATCTTCATCTTACTTTAAATCTTAGTAGAAAGAACTTTAATTTTCCCCTGTTTGGTATAATATTAGCTGTGGGATCTTCACAAATGACTTTTTATAGTGTTAAAACATATTTCTTCTATACTCAATTTATTGATGGGTTTTATTATAAAGAGATTTTGAATTTCATCAAATGCTTTTCCAGCATCTATTGAAATGACTATATTTTCCCCCTTAATTCTTTTGATGCGATATATCATATTCAATGATTTGTGATGTGCATCCCTATGATAATTCTCACTTGATTATGGTGAATGATTTGTTTAATGTGTTGCTGAATTCTCTTGGCTAGTATTTTGATGAGGAATTTTTCATTTATGTTTATCAGGGATATTGGCTTGTAGTTTTCTTTTTGTGCGTGTGTCTTTATCTGGTTTCAGCAAAAAAGTAATGCCAGCCTTGTAGAGTAAACTTGGAAATATTTCTCCTCTTTAATTTTTCAGATTAGTTTGAATAAAATTGGTATTAATTCTTGTTTAAATGTTTGGAGGAATTCACCAGTGAAAACAATAAGTCCCAGGATTTTGTTTAATGGGAAACTACTACTGCTGTAATCTCATTATTTGTTCTTGGTTTATTGCCATTTTCTATTTCCTCATGATTAATAAGATATGTGTCCAGGGTTTTTTTTTTTTTTTTTGAGACAGAGTTTCACTTTGTCACCCCAGTAGAGTGCCATGGTGTCATAGCTCACAGCAACTTCAAACTTTTGGGCTCAAGTGATTCTCTTGCCTTCACCTCCCGAGTAGCTGTGACTACAGGCACTCTGCACAATTCCCAGCTATTTTAAGAGACAGAGTGTCACTGTAGCTCAGAGCTGGTCTTGAACCTATGAGCTCAGGCAATCCACCTGCCTTGGCCTCCTACAATTCTGAAATTACAGGTGTTAGCCACTGTGCCAGCCTCAGGATTTTTTTTTTTTTTTAATCCTGAGAGTAAAATAGTGATGATGATCATTGACAGAAGACTGAGAATTAAAAAGATAAGTGAAAATATGTGTGTGTGCAGGGAGTGGTGGAGGAAGATGGCAGACTAGGGACATCCTTCCCACCTGCTTATGGTCAGATAAGGGAAAGTGGAATTCAGCCTCCTCTGACAAAGGGAATCTGCACAGAAACATAACTCTGGTGTTACAGAGAAGCAGCAGGAGACTTTAGGAGCCAACAAGGAGGTCTGGAGCTGAGGAAAACTGATGGGAAAGTGGGTGCTTGGTACAGGCAGAGGCTGGCCATGCTGGCTCTTCCACAGAGGTCTGGGGATAGGAATTATTTGTTTTTGGACTGGGCTGCTCACTGGATCAGCAAGTAGACTCAAACAGTGTTCCATGGCAAGGGTTGAACACTGGGCAGGATGCTTCTTACATTGGCTGGGCTGTTGGTGGGGCACAATCGTGGTGGGAAGGCCACCTGTGTAGGAGGACAAGTCCATGGGTCGTTAGTGCATGTCTGGATCTGGTTCACCTGCTGAACCATGTTTGAGGTGAGCTGAGCAATCCTGCAACTCCTGGGAGGACCGCTTTGTTGTCAGGGGACACTGTTTGATAGACCTCCTGGAAATTATGGTGAGAGTTTTGGCACCCCAAACCCAGTAGGACTGAATGCTGGTGAAGCAAACAAGCATGGATTAAGGGCAAAGAAGTCAGTAAGAAAAGATTCAGCCTAATTTACAACTAAAGCGTGGCTTGCATACCTCATCATATACAGTAAATCCAAAGTGTGTTCTCCATCTCCTAACACCATATCACAACCTGGTGTCCAGGCAATATATTGTGATACACACACACACACACACACATTGCTTCTTTTTCAATTTTTTTCTTAGCTTTCTTATTTCTCTCTTTTCTCTTTTGTTGTTGTTTTTTGTTGTTTAGTTTTATATTTGTTTGTATTTTTAGTTTTTCATTTTTACTTTAAATAGCAAGAACTCCTTCATTTGTGTTACAGTTTTCCACACCCTTTTGTTCTTTCTTTCTCATTTCTCTCCTTTTTCTCTCTTTGGTAGAGACTTTTCTACTTTTCTTATTTTTCCTACATAAATTTCCCATACAACAGCTAAGATATCCCCCTTTTTTTTCTTTATCTCACACAATTGTATTTTTAAGTTTTTTTTTTACTTTTTTTTCAATTTTTTCTCTCTTCTCTGAGGACTAGTGTGGGATGGCACTTGTCTGGCTCAAGAATCCACAAGCTCATGGTCTTGGATGACATTGAAACTTTGGCCTTCAGAAAAAAGACATTTATAGGTTCCCACTGCAACATACTGCTGATTTCTTTCTGTATTTGGCAGAGGTGGGTTCTTGCTTTTACCCAGGCTGATAAAGAGCTCCTGAATTCCAGGGACTCACCCAGCCTAGCCTTCCAAAGTCCCAAAGCAGTGGGTCTGGTTAAAACATCCTGCCAAACATCAACATTTCTCCTGTCATTTTCCTTCACTCCTACTGTCCTATTTCTTGCCTTTTGTTCAATTCTTTTCTTCCACCCACCCACCTCCTTTTTAAAACTTTTTTCTTCTTTTTCTTTGTCCTCACTCTTTATCCTTCTCTTCCTTTTGACCTTATACCAAAAGTCCAATTCAACACCTAAACTCTAAAACAAAGTAATTTAAAGCAAAGGAGGTAGTGAGAAGGAAAATTAGGGGAATAAAATAAAGAGAAGAAAACACAGATGAGAAGTAACCAACAGAAAAATTCTAGTAGTGTGAAAAACCATAATAGAGCAACCCCCTCATACAACCAGTGTTTATGAGGTAGCTACCACAGATAATTCTATCTATAAAGAATTAATGGAAATGACAGAAAGGAAATTTAAAATGTAGATGGCAAAAATAATAAAAGTAATTGATGAGAAAGTGGAAAAACAGAACCAAAAAATGGATAAAAGATATGAAGAATATAGAAAGGATATGGTAAAGCTTAAAGACTGAAAGGACTCAATCAAATAACTTAAAGATGCAGTAGAACAGTGGTTCTCAACCTTCCTCGTGCTACAACCCTTTAATACAGTTCCTGTGGGTCACAACCCACAGGTTGAGAACCACTGAAGTACAAAATACCAATAACAGATTAGACCATGGAGAAGAAAGAATATCGGAGCTAGAGGAAAATCTCTAATACAGGCAATTAGAGAGGAAGAAAAGGCGAGAGATAAAGCAGAACATTTGCTCAGAGAATTATAGGACTTCATGAAGTGTTCAAACATATGAATCATAGGTATTCATGAAGGGGAAGAACATTCCATAGGAATGGAAGTCCTACTGGAGGATATCATAAATAAAAACTTCCCAACTATCACTAAAGATTCTGAGATTCTGAAATACTCCTTTTAGAGGGATATCAAAGACTAGGTCATCTCAATACAAATGGAGCATCTCCAAGAAATATTGTAATGAACCTGTCCAAAGTGAAGATGAAAGAAAAGATTCTAAAGGTAGCCAGGAATAAGCACCAATTGACTTACAGGGACAAATCCATCAGGGTTTCAGCAGAGTTCTCACCTGAAACCTTTCCCAGCCAAAAGAGAATGGTCACCTAACTTTAACCTTCTTTAAAAAAACAATTTTTAGCCCAGAAGTCTATATTTTGCTAAACCAAGCTTCAAAATTGATGGAGAAATCAAATATTTTTACTGATATGCAAACAGTAAGGAAATTTGTCATCACAAGACCAAATATATAGGAAATACATAAACATGTTCTCCACACTGACCATTACAATGGACCAACAGCAAAGTAAACACCTGGAAACTAGAAGACAATACCTAGCTTCCACAATGGTGCAAAGGATAAAACTAAACAAGTGATTTTCACAAAATAAGATGAATAAAACTCCAACACACTCATCAGTTGTCTCATAAATGGCTTGAAATCTCAAGTGAAGAGGAACAGGCTTGTCGATTGCATACAAACAGGAGAAGCCATCTATATGTTGTTCCAGGAAACATGTCTATTTTTAAAGAGCAAAACAATACTCAGGGTGAAAAGTTGGAAAACATATTTCAGGCAAATGGAAATCAGAAGAATGGAGGGGCTGCAATCTTATTGTCAGATACAAGTCAATTTAAAGGAACTAAAGTCAAAAAAGACAAAGATGGCACATCATGCTGCTCAAGGAAACAATATGTCAGGAGGACATTTCAATTATAAATATTTATTGATCCAACGTAAATGCTGTCAAATTTATGAAACAGCCATTGATTGGTCTGAGCAATATGATTAATATAACACCACTATAGCCATTGATTTTAACACCCCTCTGGATATTAAAGAACTAGACAGATAATCTAAAGAGAAACTAGACAAAGATACAGGGAACATAAGGGTGACCCTACAAAAATTGGGCGTAATAGACATATAACCATTCCAAAGCTAATGAATATACATTCCTATATTCAGACTAGAGAATGTACTTCAAAATAGATTATATCCAAGGACATAAATGAAACTTCAACAAAATTAAAAGAATCGAAATTCTACCTTGTATATTTTTGAACCACAAGGAAATAATGGTGAAACTCAAGTCCAACAAACATTTTCATCCCCACACAAAGGCATGGAAATTAAACAACTTTCTGGTGAATAAAAGTTGAATCAAGGAAGAGACCAAAGAGGAAATTGTTAAATTTCTTGAACCTAACAACAAAGAAGCCACAAGTTATTAAAACCTGTGTGATGGGGGTGGAGCCAAGATGTTGGACGGCAGCCAGCTTTTTACAGAAGCTCCCATCCAGATAGAGGCTTAAAGGATAGAAATTTAGCAAGGGAGCTGATGGTTTGGAGCAGAGCCAAGAGAGAATATTGAAGAGTGCACTTCAACCTTCCTGAGGTGAGCTGCCACCCCCAAAATATAACCAAAAGGTACAAAATCCACCACCAAGTGGATGGGAGTCCCCTCCCCCACAAGAAGGGCTCGCCGTTTACTCCATGCAAACAAGCGAGCAGAGTTCAAACATCCTCCCACTCTATCCCACGGGAGAGACCCCCTAAAAACTGGACCTCCTACCCCTAATAGCGTGCCACGGCACCCTCCTGCCAGGCATAAAACTGTAAAACTGTATATATTCCCGACCTGCAACACTGAATTCCGAGGATCCCTTCCCCCACCATGAGGTCTGGAGGTTTGTTACCTACGGAGTCCAGATTCTTGGGCATCTCCTTGAGAGAAAGGGCTGGTGCTGCTGTGTGCTGACTGTGGCACAGGAGTGAGGAGAAGAAAGTTGGCTCAGAGGAAGACATACGGCAACAGTGGCATCCTGAGCTGTTAACTAACACCATTCCAGATAGGCGAGCCCCGTCTCTCTGGGCAAACAGAGGTTCCAGACAGCAGCCACAGGCGGAACAAACTTGGTAACTTTTGTAACTAAAGAGACCATTAGCACCAGCCCTCAGGGGAATAGCTGAGACAAAGGCAGTGGGTGGGCAGAGGCTGGAATTGACACCTGAGTGTAAACTCTAATTTGCTTGCTGCCCAGAGCTGAGTTCCTCACCAGCTCTGGCAGCCTCTGACTTGCAGAAGAATTTACACAGGACAGAATATGTGACGCTGGAAAGGCAAGAATCTCCAAAGCTTAAATTCTTCCCCTGCTGGACTGGACTCAGATTTCCCAGTGAGAACCTCGCCCTCAGGGGAATGCTGAGACCAAGGCAGTGGGTGGGAAGAGGCAGGGATTGACACCTGAGTGTAAATTCTAATTGTTTGCTGCCCAGGGTTGAGTTCCTCATCAGCTCTAACAGCTTCTGACTTGCAGAGGATTCTAGCTGGGACAGAAGGCAAGGGGCTGGAATTAAGAGAATGTTCACCGCCTAATTTAAACACACAAGGCCTCCATGCTGGACTCAGATTTCCGGGTGATTTTGGCAGCCGTAAACCTTGGGAGCAATTGCGTACTGGAGTGAATAGGGTCAGAGAACTGGGGGATTATGAGTAACGGTGCAAGGTGGGGAAGGAGGTATTAACCTTCCCAGACTAACCCATTTGCTGGGTGGGTCCCTTTGCCCTCACGGAGCACTGGAGCAAGTTATGTCTGAGCTGTGAGCAGACCCCCCTTATCTAGCTGCCGGAAACATTTGAACTTTTCCACCTAAACTGGTGCTGACTGGGATAACTGATTTGGACCCCTTAAACAGGGCAGACCACCCAGGGACTATTCAAAGGGGCACCCTGGGTGTATAGTTGAAGGAAGGTTTGGTTTTCCTTGCCCAATTTTGTGTGTGTGGGGTGGCATGACATAATTGCTGGTATTTCTCCACAGCAGAGACTTAACCCAAGAGAAACTAAATCAGTAGGGTAAGACAGAGACCAGCTAAAAATAAGACAGAGCCACTTAGCCCACCACAACAAGCAGGTCCCCAGTCTCTCAGGCTGTAACACTGTATGGGTCCATCACAAACCTCAAGGGGAAAAACCAAATGGGGTAAAATAATCATGGGGCAGAATTAGTGGAAAAGCTCTGGTAATATGAATAACCATAGTAGATCAACCCCCCCCCCCAAGAAAGGATGTGGCTGTTAATATGAATAACCAGAGTAGGTCATCCCCCCAAGAAAGGGTATGGCAGACAAAACTGAAGATCCCCTATATAAACAGATGGCTGAGATGTCAGAAATTGAATTCAGAATTTGGATTGCAAATAAGATTAATAGAATACAGGCAAAGATAGAAATAGAAATTCAAGGAGCATTCCAAAAGTTCACTCAAGAATTCAAGGAATTCAAAGACAAAACCACCAAAGATTTTGAAACCTTAAGACAAGAGATTGCAGCCCTCAAAGATCTGAAAAATAGGGTAGAATCTCTCGGTAACAGAGTGCAGTAGGCAGAAGAAAGGATCTCAGACTGGAAGACAAAGCTTCTGAATATGTCCAAACATCCAAAGAGAATCAGAAATGGAAAGCAAAAATGGATCATTCTCTCAGAGAGCTCTGGAATAATTCAAAGAAAACTAATATTCACCTCATAGGAATCCCTGAAGGTGACTAAGTTGCTTCTCAAAACACAGAGGCTCTTCTGTATGAAATTATGAAAGAGAACTTTCCAGATATGTCAAAAGATCCTCAAATTCAGACTGTAGACAGCTTTAGAATCCCAGCACCACTCAACTCTAATAAGACATCCCCCAGACACATCATAATTAACTTCACTAAAGTTAATAAGAAAGAGAAAATCTTGAAAGAAGTGAGACATAAGAAAATCATAATCTACAAGAGAAAGAATATTAGAATAACTGCAGATGTCTCTGCTGAAACCTTTCAGGCAAGAAGAGGGTGGTCATCAACATTTAATCTCCTAAAACAAAATAACTTTCAACCCAGGATCCTGTATCCAGCTAAACTGAGTTTCATTTATGATGGAGAAATTAAATACTTTAATGACATCCATGTGTTGAAGAAATTTGCCATAACTAAACCAGCTCTCCAGGATATTCTCAGACCCATTCTCCATAATGACCAGTGCAATCCTCCACCACAAAAGTAAACTAACTCAGAAACTATTGATCAAACTCCAACTTATACAGTCGCAAATGGATTAAAAATGTCCACTGGACTTTTGAACAACTCAGTACCTAACATTTTATCAGGCTTATCAATAATTTCAATCAATGTGAATGGCTTAAATTGTCCCCTAAAGAGACACAGATTGGCTGATTGGATACAGAAACTCAAACCAGATATTTGTTCTATACAAGAATCTCATTTTACCTTAAAAGACAAATATAGACTGAGGGTGAAGAGATGGTCATCTATATCCCAGGATAATGGAGAGCACAAAAAGCAGGTGTTGCAATTTTATTTGCAGATACAATAGGTTTTAAACCAACAAAAGTAACCAAAGATAAAGATGGCCACTTTATATTTGTTAAGGGCAATAC
>NW_003852396.1:35483560-35499188 GCF_000181295.1 Otolemur garnettii
TTAGAAATTCAAAAAATCCTTAATGAATATTACAAGACACTTTATTCCCAGAAATATGACAATCTGAAGGAAATTGACCAATACTTGGAAGCACCTCATCTCCCAAGACTTAGCCAGAATGCAGTGAAAATGTTGAACAGACCTACATCAAGTTCTGAAATAGCATCAACTATACAAAATCTCCCTAAAAAAGAAAAGTCCAGGAACAGATGGCTTCACGTCAGAATTCTACCAAACCTTTAAAGAGGAACTAGTAGCTATGTTACTCAACCTTTTCCAAAACATAGAAAAAGAGAATACTACCCAACACTTTCTATGAAGCTAACATCACCCTGATCCACAAACCAGGAAATGACCCCAAAAGAAAATAAAATTATAGACCAATATCACTAATGAATATTGATACAAAAATATTCAGCAAATCCTAAGAAACAGAATCTAGCAAAACATCAAACAAATTATACACCACAAATTAAAACCCAAACAAAGTGGGTTTTATCCTAGGATCTCAAGGATGGTTCAACATACATAAATCTATAAATGTAATTCATCACATAAACAAATTAAAAAACAAAGACCATGTGATTCTTTCAATTGATGCAGAAAAAATGTTTGATAATATCCAGCATCCTTCATGATCAGAACACTTAAGAAAATTGGTATAGAAAGGACAATTCTAAAACTAATAGAGGCCATCTACAGCAAACCCACAGCCAAATAGTGTATTGAATGGAGTTAAGTTGAAATCATTTCCACTCAGATCAGGAACCAGGCAAGGTTGCCCATTGTCTCCATTGCTCTTTAACATTGTAATGGAAATTTTAGCCATCGCAATCAGGAAAGAAAAAGCAATCCAGGGTATCCATATAGGATCAGGAGAGATTAAACTTTCACTCTTTGCAGATGACATGATTGTATATCTGGAAGATACCAGGGATTCTACTACTAAACTCTTAGAAGTAATCAAGGAATACAGCAGCGTCTCAGGTTACAAAATCAACACTCATAAATCAGTAGCCTTCATATACACCAACAGTAGCCAAGCTGAAAAAACAGTTAAGAATTCTATTCTATTCACAGTAGTGCCAAAGAAAATGAAATATTTGGGAGTTTATCTAACAAAAGATGCGAAAGATCTCTATAAAGAGAACTATGAAACTCTAAGAAAAGAAATAGCTGACAATGTTAACAAATGAAAAAAACATACCATGCTCATGGCTGGGAAGAGCCAACATTGTTGAAATGTCAATACTATGCAAAGCAATATATAATTTTAATGCAATTCCCTTTAAAGCTCCACTGTCATACTTTAAAGATGTAGAAAAAATAATACTTCATTTTATATGGAATCAGAAAAAACCTTGAATAGCAAAGACATTACTCAGGAACAAAAACAAAGTAGGAGGAACTATGTTACCAGACCTCAGACTATACTATAAATCGATAGTGATCAAAACAGCATGGTACTGGCACAAAAACAGAGATGTAGATGTATGGAACAGAATAGAGAGCCAAGAGATGAATCCAGCCACCTACCATTATCTGATCTTTGACAAGCCAATTAAAAATACTGAGTGGGGAGAAGACTCCCTATTTAACAAATGGTGCTGGACTAACTGGATGGTGACCTGTAGAAGACTGAAACTAGACCCACACCTTTCACCATTAACTAAGATAGACTCTCACTGTATTAAAGATTTAAACTTAAGACATGAAAGTATGAAAATACTACAAGAAAATGTAGGGAAAACACTTGGAAATGTAGGGAAATGTAGGGAAAAATTTTATGAGGAGGACCCCTCGGGCCATTGAAGCAATGTCAAAAACACACGTTTGGGACTTGATCAAACTTAAAAATTTCTGCACAGTCAAGAACACAGTAAATAAAGAGGGTAGATAGCCCTCAGAATGGGAGAAGATATTTGCTGGTTATGTCTCAGACAAAGGTTTAATAACCCAAATTCACAGAGAACTCAAATGTATTAGCAAGAAAAAAACAAGTGATCCCATCTCAGGGTGGGCAAGGGACTTGAATAGAAATTTCTCTAAAGAAGGTAGACACATGGCCTACAGATATATGAAAAAATGCTCTCCATCCTTAATCATCAGAGAAATCATTCTGGATAGGGTAAAACTGAAAGCTTTTCCACTTAGAGCAGGAACCAGACATGAATGTCCTTTATCAACACTACTATTCAACATAGTGCTGGAAGTTTTAGCTAATGCAATCAGGTAAGAGAAGGATATAAAAGGCATACAAATGGGGGGAAGAGGAGATCAAACTATTGCTTTGGGACATTATACTTAGAAAACTCCAGAGACTCAACTACAAGATTCCTGGAAGTAAACAAGAAATACAGTAACATCTCAGGGCATAAAACAATGTTCACAAATCAGTAGCCTTTGTATATGCCAATAACGCCAAGTTGAGAAGCTAATCAAAGACACAATTCTCTTCACAGTAGCTTCAAAGAAAATGACTGACCTAGAAATATACCAACAAAAGAAGTGAAGACCGCTACAAATATAATTATGAAATAGAAATAGCAGAAGTCATTAACAAAAGGAAGAACATATCATGCTCTTGGCTGGGAAGAATCAAGATTGTTAAAATATCTATACTAGGGCGGCACCTGTAGCTCACTGAGTAGGGCGCTGGCCCCATATACTGAGGGTGGTGGGTTCAAACCCCACTCTGGCCGAACTGCAACAACAACAAAAATAGCTAGACGTTGTGGTAGGCGCCTGTATTTCCAGCTACTCAGGAAGCTGAGGCAAGAGAATTGCCTTAACCCAGGAGTTGGAGGTTGCTGTGAGCTGGGTGATGCCACAGCACTCTACCAAGGGCAACAAAGTGAGACTCTGTCTCCAAAAAGAAAAAAGGAAAAAAATGTCTATACTACCCAATACAATCTACAGATTCAATGCAAGCTCCATTAAAATACCAACATCATATTTTGAAGAACTGGAAAAAAATAGGTCTTCATTTTGTGCAGAACTGGTAAAAAATAAAACCTGTGTAGCCAAAGTAATTCTTAGTAATAAAAACAAAGCTGGAGGCAACACTCTACCGATTTCTGGTTACATTACAGCATGATATTGGCATAAAAATCAAAACAGCATGGTATTGGCATAAAAATAGATACATAGACTTATGGAACCAAGTAGAAAACCAAGAGACAAAACCAGTCTCTCATTTCCATCTGACCTTGGATAAACCAAATGCAAGCATATACTAGGGAAAAGAACCCCTAGTCAATAAAGGGTGGTGAGATAACTGGATAACCACATGTAAAAGACTGAAATTTGACCTGCACCATTCACCACCTACAAAAATTGATTCAAGATGGATAAAAGATTTCTATCTAAGACATGAAATGATAAAAATCCTAGAGGAAAGTATGGGGAAAACTCTTTATGATGTCAACCTGGGGAAAGCTTTATGAAGACTTAAGTGTTAATCACCACAACAAAAATTAACAAATGGGATTTTATTAACCTGAAAATCTTCTGTACAGTTAAGGACACAATAATTAAGCAAATAGACAACCTGCATAATGGAAAAAGATATCTGCATGTTACAAATCTGACAAAGGTTTGATAAATAGGATCTATAGAGAACTTAAATTAATCAACAACAAAAAAAGATCCAATGATCCCATCTATCACTGGGCAAGGGATCTAAATAGAACCTTCTTTGAGGAAGACATGAATGGCTAACATATGAAAAAACGGTCATTGTCCCTGATCATCAGAGAAATGCAATTCAAAAACCACCCTGAGACATCACTTCACCCCAGTGAGAATAGTCCACATCACAAGTCCCAGAGTTGAAGATGCTGGAGAAGGTGTGGAGAGAGAGGGACACTTTTATACTGTTGGGGGGACTGAAAACTAATACAGCCTCTTTGGAAATAAGTATGGAGAATTCTCAAAGAACTTAAATTAGACTTCCCGTTTGATCTTGCAATCCCATTACCAGGCATCTACCCAGAAGAAAAAAATAAATCATTTTATCATAAAGACATTTGCACTAGAATGTTTATTGCATCTCAATTTATAATCACCAAGATATGGAAACAACCTAAATGCTCATCAACTCAGGAATGGATTAACAAGCTGTGGTATATGTATACCATGGTGTACTATTCAGCTGTTAAGAAAATATGTAGACTTTACATCTTTTGTATTAACCTAGATGAAATTGAAATAGATTCTCCTTAGTAAAGTACTACAGGAATGGGAAAGCAAATATCCAATATACTTAATTTTATTATGAAGCCAGTAGGCAATAACACACACCCACAAAGGAGAAACATTTAATTCTATTCAATTGGGAGGAAGCATTCTGAGGGAGAGGAAAGAGGATTGGTGCACTCCCACTTAAATGGTATAAGGTAGGGGTATATGGCACACCTTTTGGGTATGAAATACAGCTACAAGAGAGACTCTACCTAACAAATTCAAAAATTGTGATATAGTTGTTTATACCTTCATGGTAACATGAAAGAAAAATATAGGTGAGGTGTAATAAAGTCATTTATTTATTGTTGAATAAGGAAAAAAGCTAATCTTCAGTTTATGAATAATAATTCATGCTATCCCCTTTGGAACTTTTATTTTATTTACAGAGTTAGCAGAATCTTAATTGTCTCACAGCAGATGTAATCTGCACAATAATAGCTGAAGAAAAAATGCAATGTCACTTTCTCAGTAGTAAGACAGATAGTCAGTACTCATCAGCTCACCCTCTGCCATGAGCACAGGGCTCATAAGTTAGTTTTAAGGCCAATAAGGGATTTCTGAAACCTTGAGTAAAGGATGTATAAGCATATCTGAAGAGGTAGAGTTAGTTCCATGTCTCTAGCCAGCCCTCGAATCCACAACCCAAAACCACATAGAACAAGATGAACAATCTACCCCATTGGGCTAGAATATGTGTACTTGCCACATGGATGTATGAAATTCAGGGAAAGAGCCTTCTTAGTAGCTGCAATATCTTTTCCCTTCCCATTAATGCCCAGGAGAAGTGGGAGAAAGAACATGGAATTTAGATTTGGTCTTCTTCAAAAATAATTACCTTGTTTACCAGTAAATGCACATCAAATTCACAGCTGGAATTATTATCCACAATAGTACCATGTTTCTTTCCTTATATAGGTGCTAGCTGGTGTTGAGAATAGTAAAAAAGTGGGAGTAGAAACATTTTTCTTTCCATATAGGCCAAAGGAGAAATACAATGACAGAGATGAAATATTTTATCTTTCCCAACATTGCCTATGACTGGCTCTAGAACTGTATAAAAATCAAGGATTGCTAACTTGTCTGTGGCCACAGAAAAGTGGAAGCTGAATTTTCCTGATAGACTGTTCTTACCCCCATCAAAGGAGAAACTACTTCTGTCTGACCACATGTTTTGGCTTTCAAATCCTCTGGGGAAACAAAAAAGTACGTGTGATACATTAGAGAACCTAAAGGAAAAGGTACTTCAACCATATCTGCTTATATTTTACTTATACAGAACTCAGACATAGAAGAAGAAACTCCTAACTATCCCTCATTCTCAAACAGTGTGTGGGACTTGGACAATCCTAGTTGACTGCTCATAATTCATATATATTAGGAATATAATGCCTATGACAGTATTAAATTCTCTTCCTCAACCTCTCATGAAGCTGATACCAAGTTCTGTCTTATATTTTAAATAATTCTAAAATCTATCCTTTTTATTTACTCTGATGACATTAGTTCAGGTGGTCCAGATTTTATTATTTCATGACTATATTGTTTTTAAAAGCTTGCTGAATGTTTTTCCTGTCTTCTGTGCTCATGAACATTTGGGACCTGGGATTTGATATATATATACACACACACACATATATATATATGCATATACAAGTAGCATATATATAGTCATAGATATATACACACACATATATATATGCATATACAAGTAGCATATATATAGTCATAGATATATACACACACACATATATATATATGCATATACAAGTAGCATATATATAGTCATAGATCTTCCACACAGCATTGGTATGTACAGTCTCTGGACAAAAGTGTATCTCTCCAATACCTTCCTCACAGCCCCTATTACCTCCTTGTTTCTCAGACTGTAGATAAGAGGGTTCAGTGCTAGAGTAATCATACTATAAAATGCAGAGAAGATATGAATCCATAATTGCTCTTAATCTTAGCTTTCTCCTTCCACATTTTAAAATTTCTGAAAGCTGTTACACTGGAGACAAGCCCTTATTTAACCTTAGAGTTTTGGCTTCATCAGCTCTATGTGTCAGTAGCTAAGGATACATTTATTGCTCTGATCAACTTTCCAGAATCTGGTTGAAATTCCCCTTCTGTGCTGACAGAGATGATGTGTTTTTCCACTTCATATTTTTTCTCTTTTTGCTCTCCAACAATCCTACCTCCAATCACATAGGAATTTTTTTGATAGTTCCATGAAAGCATGAAATAAAAGCAAATAGAAGATATTGCATGAAGATATAAATATTAGACTTCACATTTTCCAGTTTTTATCTTCCTGTTAGTGTGACTCTTCCTGTTGATTCTTTACTGTGTACAGATCTTTACAGGGCCATATCAGAGTTCTGGAAAAATTCATATTAGATATTGATGTTTGGGATACTAGTGTTGACCCTTTAAACTGCCTATATTACATGAGAAGGACAGCCGTCTATTTTCTGTCACATTATTTGTAAATAAGTTTCACAGAAAAATATTGGTGCCTTGAAGCTACGATGTGAAAATAGCCAGAGCATGTGGTAGTGAGTGGGTTTCATAGTGCAAGAGCTCTCTGCTGGGAACACACTCCCTGGGAGCCTTAGCCCCAGTTAATCTTCCTAACTGTGAGCAAATGGTCAAAATCAACAACAAAATCAGAATGGTCATTCAACCAGTGTAATTCTGACATTGATTTCATCACCAGTTACACTTTGCCCAATACCCAGATTTATCTTTCATGACTCCTCTCTGCTGCAGGTCTTTTCAAGGTTTCTTGAATTCCCCCATTTAATGGGATTATGCTTTACTCCAAGTCAGTCTCCCACCTAAAGACCTTTAGATACTCTGTGATGTTTTAAGCTGATTCATGAGGAAACAGATACAAAGGAATGTTTTCCTTGAAAAACAAAATCTGATATTTTTCTTTGGACAAGAGTTTAAAAATGAACAAAACCCAAAGAAACAAAAAGGCAAATACTGAAATTAATAGTCAGGAAGAAAAGCTATATTATATACTTTGGACCAAATCCTAGGAATTATCTATGATTCTTCCCTGTCTTTCACATCTAGCATCCAATCTATCAGCTAGAGTTCTTTTCTTTTTTTTTGTTTTTCTTTTGCCCTAAATACAGCCCAGATTCCGCTGTTTTATTGTTATGTTATTATTTTTTATTGTTTTCAAATATTTTTGATACATAATTGGTTGAATCTATATATGCAGAACCCCCAGATAAGGAAGGGCAACTCTATATTAACTTCATATCACAGGCTGTTATTTATAGGATGTCAAAGGAAAAGTATGACCAAGTCCTAAGGATTTTGTGTCTTCTAAGGAAACGGTTACTATATTTTGGTTGTATGCAGTAGTAGAGTTGTACCATGTTAGGTTGAAGTATGAGTTTGTTAACATTTTTATTTGGAAATCAAATGTGTTTTAAGGAAATATGAATGAGGGATAACTTGTGAAGAGATGGACTGTGATGGTCAGTTATTTATGTCATCCTGTCACAGGTAGGCTTTCATCTACCATTATGCAGCACTAATCTAGGTGTTGCTGTGAAGTAATTTTATAGACATAACTAAATCCAGAATCAGTTGACTTTAAGTATAGGAGACATTTTAGATTACCTGGAGAAGGCTGATTCAGTCAGTTGAAAGGCCTTTAGAAAACATATGAAGTTTCCCTTAGGAAGAAACTATTTCGTCTGTGCCCGAGAGTTCCCATCTTTTCTCCCTATAGTCTGCCCTATGAATTTCAGACTCGCCTAGACAGCTCCAACAATTATATAAGCCAGCTACATGTAATAATTCCCTTGTTGTATATTTTCTCTTGATTGTTTACCTGGTTGAACCCTTCCTTTGCTCACACATCCAATAAAAGATTTCTGCAGTGAAGAAAAACATTTCCATAAAGAAGATTTTCTATAAATTTCGTTATATGTGATACTTTTACTATCCTCAGTTTCAAAAATTTATTTAATATTTTTTTCTGATTCACTGATCAATGCATGTTCAGAAAATACTATAACCTTTGTCTAGCCATCCCCACCTCTGTACCTTTTTGTTAACTGTGGGCACTATGTTATACATATAACAGATCTCTGGAACTTACTTATCTTATAGAAGTGTAACTTTGCACACATCAAACAATAACTCTCCATATTCTCCTCTTATATAAAAACTTTAAAAATCAAATGGTCTAAGCCAGAAAAGGAATGTCAGGCTACAAATGTAAATGATAGTTAAGTTATAACAATGAACGACCCCCAGAGCTGCTGAACTAAAAATAAAAAACATTTTTTAAAATTACAGTTTAATAGGAGGGTACAGATGATTAGGTTACATTGTTTGCATTTGTCAGACAGAATCCAAGTTGTAGTTGAGCCCTACACACAGGAGTGTGCTCTATACCCTTACATTGTGCTCATTGTGTGAGAGTTTCCTCACTCTCCTCTTCTCTCCCACCTTTCTTCACTCTCCCCTGACATCACACTTAAATTTAATTATGTTTTTCTGTCATGTGGACATATAGTTGTTTTTCTATTTCTATATAGTATTAAGTATATTGGAGACTTTCTTTTCCATTGTTATGATATTCACTGAAGAGAATGTTCTTCAACTCCATCAGGGTTAATGCATCAAGGTTAATGCAAAAAATGTAAGACCTCCATCTTTTTGATGGCTGAAAAGTATTCCAAGGTACAAATATACCACAGTCTATGTTGCCATATGTTGATGGGTACTTAGGTTGATTCCACATTTTGGTGATTATGAATTGAGCTGTAATGAACAGTCCAGTGCAAATGTCCTTATGGTAAAAGCACATTTTCTTCCAGATAGATACATAGTAATGGAGTTGTCTACATTTAGCTCTAGAAAGTATTTTTCATTGACAAATAATAATTGTCTGTATTTATGAAGTACAAGATGATGTTTGGTATAAGTATATATTGTGGAATGATTAAATCAAGCTAGTTAACATATCCATCATCTCACCTATTTATCATTTTTTTTTGTGGTGACGACAAAAAATAATCATGTGAGATTTCAAAACAGCAATGATTATCTACCAGTAATTAATAAATATTTTATTTTTGCAGTTTTTGGCTGAGGCTGGGTTTGAACCCACCACCTCCAGTATATGGGGCTGGCGTCCTACTCCTTGAGCCTCAGGCACTGCCCATAAGTAATAAATGTTTTAAAGCAAAAATATATACAGCATAAACTCTAAGCTTTTGACAAAAATATTAGAAAGTTCTAGGATTGAATAAAACATTATATGATTCAAGGCAAAGCATCTTTTATTACTTTTAGTGCCCCTGTGAGAACCATGAGCTATAATACTTTATTGACTAAAGGAAAATGGTATATATCCTTACGGATACACAGTGTTTAGATTAAAAGTAACGAATTCTAAGAGAATCTAACAAATTTAGGTAAATTGAAAATTGCAATGGTTTTTAAATTATCTTAATTTATATAAAAGTAAAATTAATTTTTTATTTAAAACCATCTTAATCTTACAAATAACATGTAAGAACAAGGGCAAATGAAGTAAAAACAAAGCATATATCATATAAATCAATAGTCCAATTAAACTTATGAAATGTGGTTTCCAAAGTGTTGGATTAAAATAGGAACTCTGACATTCTTTAATGGAATAAAATAGTATCTCTATCATTCTCCTAGAAGACCATATTTCATCAGTTCACTTATCTACTATTCTTGCTAAGCCAGACAGAAGTTTCTTCTACCATTTCACTTTAATGGTTAAGTGAAAGCATATACTATTGCATAAGATCTTGTGTCTACCATTACAAAATCAAAGGAAAACAAGTGAGAAAAAGGATGTTCTGGAGAACCTGGGAAAACACTTTACATCTTACATCCAGGCTAAGCATCATGTAAGGAAAAACACTTGGCCTCCTGTCAGTACCAAAGTTTCCTGTGGCCTGGCCTCTAACTATTTCATCCAAAAAATTAGTTTTACATAGTTTTCCTATGGCCTGGACTCTATTTCATCTAAAAAATTTGTTTTACATAGTTTTCCCATGGTCTGGCCTCTAACTATTTCATCCAAAAAATTATATGCATAAATTATAACAAAGGAAGATAACTAAAGCACACGCACGTATATATGTGTATCTATGTGTATAATAATTTAATACATATAACCAAAGCACGTATACGTATATATAATGAGTATAAAGATGATTAAACCATATATATAATATCATTTACTTATGTATACCCTGTATATAAAATCTCATTTTTTTCTCTGCCATAACAAGTAATGCACATCTCTATAATATTTTTGTTAGAGCCTGAGGAAAGTTTTTCTCTCATTTTCACATATTTACACAATTAAAATAAAATATAATCAACATCAATTTATTATAAAAGGATCCAACCCATTGCTAACCCTCTGGGAAGCAATAAGCAGGTCATACCCATGATATTAACTACAGAAAAACATCTCTTTGTGTGCCTCTCCTAATACAGAAAGAACTTTTCAAAGAAAATAAGTCAAAATTAAATAACCTTACCAATAGAAGCCTGACCAGCAGGTAGATAGTAACTAGTTATTTTTCAACATCTTCTTCATAAAAAATTATTTTATAACTATTTTACTAATCTATGATTCTTAGAATTTTCATTATCTCATCTACCGCCTTGTAAAAGGAAACAATCAAGACATCACAGAAATGAGGATTTTCCTTGATCTTGGGCTCCACATCTGTAAATCACTGTTTTAAATTGGTATGTTTATGATTACTGACTTCCTCTAAAGAAGGTATTTTTGAGGTTACATCAAAAAATGAAAGGAGAAGGAATGTGAGTCTGTTCAGCAAAAAGAATCCCTCAAGAACAGGGATCAGCCACTTGTCATGGTTTTTCTGATGGCATCCTTGACCTCCTTATTCCTCAGGCAGTAGATGATAGGGTTGAGCATGGGAGTGAAGACTGCATATATGGCTGAGATCAATTTGTTAGAATTAAATGAAGAAATAGCTTGACGCCGGACATATATGAAGATCACAGCTGTGTAGAAGATGACAACCACTGTAAGGTGAGACCCACAAGTGGAGAAGGCCTTCCGCTTCCCAGTGGCTGAGGGTATGTGTAGGATGGTAGAGACAATGAAGGCATAGGAAAGGACAGTGGCTAAGAAAGGAAACACAAGTATGACGATTGCTAGCACAAAGTCTACCATTTCTGCCACAGATATACCCATGCAGGCCAATTTAAGGATAGGTGACACATCACAGAAAAAGTGGTTCAAGATATTATTGCCACAGAAGCCAACTTGGGAGATGAAGTATACCTTTGGCAGAGAGACGGTGAAGCCAGTTACCCAGGAACTAACGGTCAGCTGGATACAAAACCTTGTGGTCATCATGACAGGATATCGAAGAGGCCAACATATGGCCACATAACGGTCATAGGCCATAGCTGCCAAAAGCACACATTCAGTACAGGCGAGGGAGATAAAGAAATAGAGCTGGGTCATGCATCCCAGGAAGGAGATAGTATTGGGATGAAGTAGAAATCCAGCCAGCATCTTGGGGACTGTGACAGATATATACCAGGCTTCCAGAAAGGACATGGTACCTAGAAAATAGTACATGGGCTTATGCAAGGACCCAGTGATCCAGACTGTGAGGATGATGACAACATTTTCCAATAGCACAAATAAGTAGGTGATGAGGAAGAGGAAAAAGAGCAGAATCTGTAGCCAAGGAGCAGTAGGGAAGCCAACCAAGATGAACTCACTGATGCTGGTGATATTTTCCTTCCACATGGTTAGGACACCAAAAGACAAGGGATTTATTAAGAATTACATCAAATTGAAGAGTGGGATTCACATTAGCAGCATGAGCCCCTCAGGCTCCAGGTATTTTATTGTTACACTTAAACTAACTGCCACCCTCTATACCTATGGTATGATTTAGGAATTGTGAGATGCCACAGATCCTCTCCAGAAACATACGAGTCAGGATAAGACTGGAAAACAAACCCACACAAAACTAAGACTGTCAAAGCAGGATCATTCAGGGCTGGGCCTTTCAATCTGGATCAGAAATTGGTCTTCAGATAGTATTTCAAGTAAATACTTTCCTTTTCAGGGTATTTCCAGATTTCAGAGGCATTTGTAAAGCAGGAGAGATGGTTGGAACAAGTGCCAGATGGTGCAGAAAGCAGGGCAGATAAGCTGGGAAGTTAAAAACCTGGAGAAAATAGAAACACTATATCAATCAGAAAAACCCTCCTGGTCTGGAGAATCACTGACTCTGGCCTATTCCTCAGTTATGCTGAATGCATTTTAAAGACTCTGCTAATAGCAGTTAATAATTCTCTGCCTATGTTTAGGGCCATGGCTTAAAAATTCAAATGAAATGGGTCTCATTAATATGAATAAAAACTTTGTATATTAGTTATACACATATAAGTATATATCATTAGATTTATATGTATATGGCAGTTTACATGTGATCTCAAATTAATTTGTGTAATTATCTATGTCTTCTTCTAAGATTAACTCAAAATTTTTATGCTCCAAAATATGACTCTTGATTAATTTTATCTTTTCCTTGATTTAAACTCTTTCTTA
Organism: Otolemur garnettii; assembly: GCF_000181295.1. Taxonomy (NCBI): domain Eukaryota; kingdom Metazoa; phylum Chordata; class Mammalia; order Primates; family Galagidae; genus Otolemur; species Otolemur garnettii. The sequence continues at coordinate 35,496,429 of NW_003852396.1, forward strand.
TTATGGATGCTGCCTAAAGACAATTTTGCCTCTGAAGTCTGTATAACATTCAAGTCTTCCTAATAATATCTATGATGACCTTTGCTCAGCCCTAGTTGAAAACCCATATGCATTTGTTGTGTGAATCTATATAACTCTATACAGAAATCACTGTACATTGATTTCTGATCTAGTCACTGATGAGATGTGATTTACCCATTCCCTAACTCTGAAAGTCTTTCCCAGGAATAGGGTGTTGACTGATTCAGAGAAAGAGCTCACTTGCTGAGTCACAGGAGTAGAATTGATGTAGATTACTGAGAAGGATGCTTCCAGCAGGAAGCAGTTTTTCTCAAGAAAGAAGAGGTAGTTATATGAGAACTATAGGAATAGTGCAAATAAAGGGAAAGAGATTATTAAATTAGGGTGGACAGAGGACTTAAAGGAAAATCCAAAGTCCAAGTCTTAGCAGAGAAATAATGGGCATGCACTTTAAGGTGCCATACAGAGCATGGAAAAAGGGTGAACTGTCCGTTCAAGACAACACTCAATAGATACTAAGTCTACTAGCATTCTCATGTCCAGAATGAGTGCCTTTGCTAAATTATAAATATTAATATGTGATTCTCCAGTTTAAATCCTTCTTTGGCTGCCTACAGTCTGAACTCCTTACATTGCATAGCAGTTCCCTCGTAATCTAACCACCACATTCCTCTATATCCTAGTCTTCTGCCTTTGTCAGACACTCAACTCAAGCTGAAGCACATGGAAGAATTTGCAGTTCTTCAATGCAACATCCCCCTTCAAGGCTTAGTGTGATTATACATAACTATTCTCTACTTGAAGTTCATTATAACTCTTGTCACTTGGCAAGTGCCTATTCAAATCTCATCCTCTCTTTCAAACCACCCATAAACATTCACTCCTGTCCATCCAGCTCCTGTCCATCATCCTCTGCTATCATTCAGTGCCACTTCTAGATTTATAATATATTGGACCTTATAACATTTCATGATAACAGGCATCATTTTGCTTACCTATCATTACTAGATTTGTGATATCTTTGAAAATATAATTTAATACTATTTTTGGCATGTATCTTTTATCTCTAGTATCTAGACAATTCCTAGTAGATACTTGATGTTCAGTAAATAAAAGCTTTGCAATGTTTAATTAAGACCCTGTCTCAAGTGAGTAGAATGATGGTTACCAGAGGCTAGGAATGGTATAAGGGAGGACAGATGAAGTGCAGATGATTAAGGGGTATAAAAAATAGAGTTAATAATTAAGTAGAAGGAACAATATTTGATAAAACAACAAAGTGACTATAATAAACAATAGTTAGGGTATACTTTAAAATAACTAAAAGCATGGAATTAGAATGTTTCTAATATAAAGAAATGTTAAATTCTTGAGGTGATGGATGCCCTAATTACCCCAATTTAAAGAATTCACATTGTATGCCTTTATTAAAACATCACATGTAACCTGCAAAGGTATGCAACTATATTGTACCCACAACACTAATAAATTAAAAAAATAAAAGATCAGCTGTCTCACCATACTCCATTATGTTTTTCTCTCTTTAGGAAACTGGTGAATTATGTCTTCCGGGTTGAGTCTGATATAGATATCTTGGTTCAGGTCTATGGAGAGGTGTCTAATAGAACATGGCCTCCATCACCCTGTAAGCTTTTGCCTCTCCTAAAATGAGTTGATAAAAGGCAACAGAAGGAAATAGAAAAAAAAATTAAAAGGCTTGATTAGGCTAATCTAAATCCTAGAAAACTGGTGTTTGTTCCAGGACTTGGTAATTCTCCTTGCCTGGGAAAGACTCTGGGCTCCAGAGGGATCATCAGGAAGTAAATTTTTTTTCTGCTTACTCAAAGAAAATACAACATCACCTCAATTCATATATGTGAGAAGAATCCTAAATCTAAAATTCACAGCTTATTTCTGGACCTGTTAAATGCCCCTGTTGGATGCTAAGAGCCCAAGATGGGAGAGATTTTCTGGTTATATATATTTTTCTCTTTCTGTTTCTTTTCACTGTGTGTCTCTTCCCAGTCCTGTCTCACTTTCACTATAGATCTGTTTCTCTGCCAAGGGCCTGGGCTAACTCTTTATATAGACTTCTCCCATAGTTTCACCCAGACAGTAGTGCCTAGAGCTGGATGAATCCAGGGTAACAATGAGCCCACTCCACTGCTTGGCAAGAATGACTGTTCTTCAAAGGACACATCCCTGGGGATCGCATTCACAAATGCTATAGGACTTTAAAGGGCAACAAGACAAAGAAAGAAGTTAGAGAAATCTCCCTTGAGATCTCCATAGGTCAACAGAGATAATAGTAGATAATTATCAGATGGAGGAACAGAGAACAGCAACAGGTTATTGCAAATCAGTTTGGTGACTAATCTTTAGCCTTGATTTTTCTTCCTCTCTCTGGAGAAATAAGTATTACACATGACCTGTTTCTTAAGACATTAATATTATTTGGTAATGTTGATGTTGGTGAGAGCATCAAAATACAGAAAAGAAGAATTTAGTAGTGTTGATAATGCTAAAGCAAAACTTTCTTTCCATTCCTTCTAACTTAGCATCAAAGATATAGAATTGTACATAGGGCTAGGGAATTGAGCTTTGATAGGTAAAGCAAATTTAAAAGTTGTCTTCTTGTGATACTTCACTTAAAAGAATGGTCTCTAATTCCATCCGGGTTAATATGAGAGGTATTAGCCATTTTAAATGTCTGAGTAGTACTCCATGGTATACATATAC
>NW_003852396.1:35499926-35526923 GCF_000181295.1 Otolemur garnettii
ATAGTATTTCTGCTCTAACCTAGGTTGCAACTTTCTAGTTCCTCTAACAATCTTTCCATGTTTCCTTTTACCATGGGAATGATGGATGATTAGACTATGGGTCAGAGAAAAACTACAAGAATATTTCTCAGGCTTTTCAATCTCAAGAAATTAGGTCAGTGGAACAAGATCTGGCTCAGACTGAGTCACCAATTAGGGGGTCTAGATCTAATGTGTGAAAAAATGTGCCTTTGCCTACAAAATTTTCTCTGCATTTACCTCTCTTTGAATACAGCAAGTGAGATGGCAGCAGCTTAAGGTAATTGTACAGTATTTGGAGATTTTCTCAGTTTTCTGTTAAATGCTATTCACTTAAAGATAAGACCAGCAAATATAAAATAACTTTGGTGGCATCTTTACAGCACTCATGTAAACATATATTGTGCACTAAAATTCATGAGAATAAAGACTTTTTAAACTTCTGAATGTATTTTTATAAAAACAGAGATATAAAGAGTACATCAACTAATTCTTTCAATTAATAGCCTTTATTAAAAATAAAAGTGGGTAAAATAATTATAAAATTCAACAGAAAAATACAGTCATTACCATATTTACATTGCTATTTTAATCATTCTTCTAATATAGAGGTTCATGTGATATTGTTCCCTGTATGTTTATAAAGAAATCTGTTTCTTGAAATTCATAAGGTTTACTGATTTGGTTAATTTGGTTATTAATAGGGGAAACATGACAACTCTAAGATACTCTAGATAATTCTGGGACCAGTAAAACTATCTATTCAATCACTTAAACCAGAAACCTTTGAATATTAAGGTGTAACTCCTTAATATTCAGTACTCCCCAGCAAGATACTTAATGTCTTCTGTTTTTAAAATGAGAGGATGTACATGGGTAGGGCCATAAGGACATCTGTAAATACATATGAGGAAGTCTTCACAAAAGACTGAAACTTATGTTAATACGCTGTGTGCCTCCTATGGCTACAAACTTCATATGCACATGTAGTTTAAACTTTCCACAATTCTATAAAATGTTTTTCATATTCCCAGATTTCAAACAAAAAAATTAATTGAGGATGAGTAATAATTTTCCTAGGATGACTATATTAGTCAACATTCTATTATATATAATGGAATTCACTCTAGATTGTTTAAGAGGAATTTTGTTTTTGGAAAATCATTGAGAGCACTGGAAAAGAATTCTTTAAACTGAGTCTCAGAAGCAATTTTTAGCTCCAGAACTCACTTGTCCCAGAGGCAATTTTCGGCTCCAGAACTCACTTATCTTGACCACAGTAGAGAAAGTTGCTGTGGTTGCTGCTGCTTCTTCTGTTGGGCTAATGAATCAGAAGCTGGTGGCTTTGGAACTTTTGCCATAATCTTCATGGGCTAGATGTACCTGTTTTCTTCTGTGGGTGACATATGTGAAGCAAAGTCTCATATAACTCTTAGTTTCCACACATTAAAGTGAGATCAGAGCCATCACTGGACGGCCCAGGGTAGAGCGAGGCCCGAGCTTCTGTGTTGAGAGTCAAAATGGTTTCCATCTCAGAATATTAATGAAGGCAAGAATGTTCTCCTCACAGGAGCTGCCGGTTTTCTAGGAAAGGTGCTTTTGAAAAAATTGCTGAGGTCTTGTCCTAAGGTGAATTCAGTGTATGTTTTGGTGAGGCAGAAAGCTGGACAGACACCACAAGAGTGAGTGGAAGAAGTCCTTAGTGGCAAGCTCTTTGACAGATTGAGAGATGAAAATCCAGATTTTAGAGAGAAAATTATAACAATCAACAGCGAACTTACCCAACCTAAACTGGCGCTTAGTGAAGAAGATAAAGAGGTCATCATAGATTCTGTCAATATTATATTTCACTGTGCAGCTACAGTAAGGTTTAATGAAAATTTGCGAGATGCTGTTCAGTTAAATGTGATTGCTACACGACAGCTTATTCTCCTTGCACAACAAATGAAGAATCTGGAAGTGTTCATGCATGTATCAACAGCGTATGCCTACTGCAATCAAAAGCATATTGATGAAGTAGTCTGTCTACCCCCTGTGGATCCTAAGAAGCTGATTGATTCTTTAGAGTGGATGGATGATGGCTTAGTAAATGATATTAGGCCAAAATTGATAGGAGACAGACCTAATACGTACATATACACAAAGGCATTGGCAGAGTATGTTGTACAGCAAGAAGGAGCAAAGCTAAATGTGGCGATTGTAAGGCCATCAATTCTTGGTGCCAGTTGGAAAGAGCCTTTTCCAGGATGGATTGATAACTTTAATGGACCAAGTGCTCTCTTTATTGCAGCAGGGAAAGGAATTCTTTGAACAATGCGTGCCTCCAACAATGCCCTTGCAGATCTTGTTATTGTAGATGTAGTTGTCAACACGAGTCTTGCGGCAGCCTGGTATTCCGGAGTTAATAGACCAAGAAACATCATGGTGTATAATTGCACAACAGGAAGCACTAATCCTTTCCATTGGGGTGAAGTTGAATACCATGTAATTTCCACTTTCAAGAGGAATCCTTTCGAACAGGCCTTCAGATGGCCCAATGTAAATCTAACCTCCAATCACCTTGTATATCATTACTGGATTGCTGTAAGCCATAAGGCCCCAGCATTCCTGTATGATATCTACCTCAGGATGACTGGAAGAAGCCCAAGGATGATGAAAACAATAACTCGTCTTCACAAAGCTATGGTGTTTCTTGAATATTTCACAAGTAATTCTTGGGTTTGGAATACTGACAATGTCAATATGTTAATGAATCGACTAAACCCTGAAGATAAAAAGACCTTCAATATCGGTGTACGGCAGTTACATTGGGCAGAATATATAGAAAACTACTGTATGGGAACCAAGAAATATGTATTGAATGAAGAAATGTGTGGCCTCCCAGCAGCTAGAAAACATCTGAACAAGTTGCGCAACATACGTTATGGTTTTAATACTATCCTTGTGATCCTCATCTGGCACATTTTTATTGCAAGATCACAAATGGCAAGAAACATCTGGTACTTTGTGGTTAGTTTGTGTTACAAGTTTCTGTCATACTTCAGAGCATCAAGCACCATGAGATACTGAAGACCAAGAATTTAGCATTAGAACATCTACGCATATGGTGGTCTAAATGCACAAAATGTAAAATGTACTTAAGTCATCTCACCTTTTGTCAAGACATTAAACCATCTTAGATCAGAGTGTGGAGTAAATTATGGTACATTTTGTGTAACATTTTAATGTTTATGCTCATAAAACCTAGTGAATACACTGTGGTATGCCAGCTCAAATCTACAGTAGCCACCAAAACCATGACTTAACATTTTGATCCCTGGAAGAAAGGGGTGGAGTGAGGGAAGGAGTGAGTAAATAGGAACACTGACCAGTATAACTGTGCAATTCTGGAACATATTAATTAAAATATGCCTTAACATATAGTGAATTCTAATTCTAATATTTAGTGCAATGGAAAGCATTTATTTGGATGGGGGTGCTAGCTAAGTTGGTAGATATTTGATTCTTCAGTGTTTGATTTCTTTTTTATCAGTTGAAGTGGGTTTCAGTTTTGTTAGAGTTATAACCAAACTATTTTCACATCATCCTGCAGATTATTGAGTGGTATCAAACATGAATGATATGTTCTTATTTTCCCTTTTTTGATTAATATCTGATGCATATCATTTTTCTATAAGCAACCAGTTGCTTTTAAAATCAGAAGGCTATATATTATTCTGAAGACCCTACTGGATCTAAGTGGGTTTGAGAATCCATATCAACATATGCTGTGTGCTTTTTGAAGAAAAGTGAAAATAAATTCAGTAAAACTGTTAGTATCAAAAAGACTAGGAATACATTTTTGTTTTCACAATATGATCAAATGAAAATCTATCCTGAGAGATTGTGTTGTTCTGAAACAGGAGAATCTCTTGAGGCATTCTTGGAGGTGGGACTGGGGAGTAAATCACCATACTTGTGTTCTCCTCCCTTTATAAATTTTATTCATAGGACTTTTAAAAGAATTGGACTATTTTTCCTGAATGAAAGTGCATTATTATGGAAGAATATATTTGAGATAATTAATAACATTAATAAAATGTCCTGATGTGTTTAAACACATAGTAATTTTGACCTTAATTCCTTCAAGGAAACACATAGTAATTTTGACCTTGAATTCCTTCAAGAAAACACATAGTAATTTTGACCTTGAATTCCTTCAAGAAAACACATAATAATTTTGTCCTTAATTCCTTCAAGAAAACACATAATAATTTTGACCTTGAATTCCTTCAAGAAAAATAAAATAATGCATAAGATAATATGTATAAAATTAAATAAAGGACTTTATTTACATACCAAAATAAATAAATAAATAAAGTGAGATCACATGGTATTTGTCTTTCTGTTCCTGGTTTATTTCACTTTGCATGATGTCCTTCAGGTTCATTCTTGTTGCTGAAAATGCTAGGATTTCCCCTCCCCTCTTTTAAGACTAAATAGATGGAAGAATAAGTGTTAGTGATCGATTGCACAGAATGATGACTACAATAAATAATAATGCATTGTGTATTTCAAAATTGTTAAAAGGGCAGGTTTTAAAAGTTTTTACCACAAAAAATGATAAGTATGTGAGATGATGAATTTATTATTATGATTTGATCATTTCACACTATAAACATATATCAAAACATCACAGGTACCCCATAAATATATATGATTATTTATTAATTAATTTTTAAAATGATTGTGTCTCAGCTTTTTGATTAAGATCAAGTATAATTTTTTTAATATTTAAAAAGATACAGGTGGCACCTCTGGCTCAGTGGATAGGGCGCTGGCCCCATATGCAGAGGGTGACAGGTTCAATCCCAGCCCTGGCCAAAGTGCAACAAAAAAATAGCCAGGCATTGTGGTGGGAGCCTGTAGTCCCAGCTACTAGGAGGCTGAGGCAAGAAAATCACCTAAGCCCAGGAGTTGGAGGTTGCTGTGAGCTGTGTGATGCCATGGCACTCTACCAAGTGCAATAGAGTGAGACTCTGTCTCCACACACACACACACACACACACACACACACACAAAGATTCATATAAATGCATCACATAGAAACCTAAACATGAATGAAAGCCATGTACTTTTAAGCTTTATAGCCTTGGCATATTAGAAAGCATTGAATATATGAAGAACTAATCCATATTTGCCTCAGTCATACACATGTATAACTAACTTGGAAGAGTTAGAGAGAATATAATATTTGAAGTTGGAAGTATGGCATAAAGTTAGGCACTATGACTATAGATTGAAAGTATTATACACATTAAGATAGGGAATTATGTATCAGTTATTATTTACTGACCATTGAATACATGGTAAGTAGTGATAATTTTTAAGAACTGATTCATAAGCAGGTACATATATTATAAAAAGCTTACAATCTAAAATGAGAATAATGTGTGCATTTGAACCATTATCAGTACAAAGCAGAGTCTGGAAGAGTATTAAAACCAAGAAATTGGCACACTGAATAGGAGTTAAGTGTAGCTAGAAGTTGTTTCTACTTTAACAGGTGTGGGGATAAATAGGCACAAGTTGGAAGCTAGAAGTAAATAGGGAGAGCACCATGGAGGACTTGCCTGAGTTTTAAAGATATTATAAACCATCCTACTTATCTTATACTTTGTTGAGTAATTTAGAATAGCATACATCAAGCACTGTGCTGGATGCTTTCCCATATATTTATTCTTATTTCCCTTCATAATAAGATTTTCATGTAGATATTGTGACCCACATTTTATAAATGAGGAAAATGAGGCCTCTCAAAACTGAAGTTTTAGTAACCTATGAAAATCAGAAAGCTAACCATTGGGAATGGCAGAATCTTAAGCTAAGTATTTGCCCCAACATGTATCCATTTTCTTGATATTTTCCTATTTACTCAACTCCAATGAAGGAGCTTAAAAGTTAAAATATGTTATTTATTAGAAGATAGCATACCTAAGTAAGTGAATTAGAAGGACCTGGGAAAATGTACTGGGAAATTTTTCCACAGATCTTAAAATAAGTAAAGATTTACTCTGCAAAGAGAGGAATAGTTACCTCTCTATGAATAAAAAAAAAAAAAAACAGAAGGTGGTTCTCTGGGTAGTAAACTTCTTCAAACTAGTTCTGAAGGAACCATGTCCATCTGAGCAGCTCATGGAGTCATAAAATAAATGGCATAAAAGCTAGGCACAGTATGTTTGACACCTGAGTCTCAGACATCTTAGAATCAATTCAACTGAGCAGTGACATCATGTGGATAGAAGAAGAGTAGAAGCATTTATAGAGAAATACTTGAAAACTTAAATGTGAAACAAATGGTTTTGTACTTTATTGAAGTTCTGTCCACCATTATACTTAAGTAGGAAATGAAGTGGCTTATATTATGTTATTGATTTCAAAATCTAAATATATGACAGTTTTTAAAGTGGTATGTTTATCCCAGGAATTCTCACTGGCATTTACTTTAATTTGACTCTCATTTATCAAATGCCATATTAGTCAAGATCCCAGAAAGAAAAAGAAAGTAATTTCTGCTGCTGCAATTTTTGAGTAAAATTAAATGTCATGACTATTCACAGAGTCATGCAAGGTGAAGACAGCCAGTGAAAGATCTTGAGCCCCATAAGGACTAGAGTACAGAAACCCAGTGACAGCTGCAGCCTTGGAAGGGGTGACTCTGTTGCAGGAGTTGTAGCCACTACCAGAGTTACAGAACTCAACCCGGGAATACATTTCAAGGCTTCTTACTCTGAAGCCTTCACTTCTTGGCTGGGCCCAACCAAATTAGAAACCAGAGGCCAATAGAACCACGTTGATACAGTCTATGAAATCAAATTTTCTTTTCTTTTCTTTTCTTTTTTTTTTTTTTTTAAAAAAACCAAGCCATTTAATTGTGTCTTTGAAGGTAAACAATATATGGAACTGGGTCCCAAGCCCTGAGAATGCCAGAGCTATGGGTCCAAACGTGGTATAGTATTTTCAACGGAGTTCAGAACGGTCAGACCTCAAGGTGTTAGACTAGGCAAAGAACATATGGAATTCATGCATTTCATTTAGCAGTGTTGGGATCAGAACCAGATCCCAAGAGTCTTTCAAGATGGGGGAAAATTCAACTCCTGGTTTTACAGATACAAGAATGAAGAGTACTGAAAATGTTATGCTGACTTCTCTTCATTTCTCTCACACCACTTGAACCTGAGCTACCGTATCCCAGCTCTTAGCAGCTGAAGCTGCAGTTTAGTTTCGAGATCAGTCCCTCCATCCATTCACTTTTGAGTTATGCCACAAGGGTGACTGGAGGCAGAGAGCTCTGAGCAGGACAGCTTTTTAACAAGCATTTAAAGTGAAAAAGAACCCTCTAGCAGCACACTGATTTAGTTTATAAGATTTTAATTTACAAATTAAAAAAGCTCCATGTTTTATTTTTTCTCCTTTTTCTCTTCTTTCTTTACATCACTCTTTTCCTTATCTTTGTCTTTCTCTTTGTCATCTTTTCTATCCTTTTTGCTCTCTTCTTTTTCCTGCCCTTCCTTCTCTGCATCCCGGTTGGGAATCTTGTTGTTGATGAGGTTGTGTAGGGCGACAACAGAACGGATCAGTGAGGCCAAGTACACCACCACCATCTGGTCGTTGGTCTTCAGGTAAAAGGCCTTGACAAACTCCTGCAGGCTGATGTCTGGCAGCAGGTTGAAGACGTCCTGTAGCTGTTAGATAATCTGGTGGTTGATGGGCAGCTTGCCTGTGGCTACTTTTTCCAAGTAGCTCCTGATATCCAGAAGCTTGGAGTTCAGTCCCTTCAAACCGTGGACTTGGTTTGTGATCCGTTGGGAAAGACTGCCCACTGTAGTGTCTTTGATGTCTCATAACAAGTGTTCCACTCCAGCTTCCTCAGCTTCCTCTGCTCCAATTTCACTGATCACGTGCTCAAATGTTCTTGAAGTTGGAGTTCCATCATTGTGAACTTCTTCCACTGAAATATACACTTCTGTGGGCAGCCCCAGGTCCTTTGGCTTCACATCAATAATGACCAACACTGAGTTAGGGCAGTATCTTTTCATGAGTTCATTGGTGGCGACGTCATTCTTGTGTAGTTTAGGGCCTGTGTGATATCACCCAACTATTCTTTCCCTGGCATTAAGTTTCTTAAACATTCCATACATATTTTCCAGATAATCATGGTCTAAAAACCAGACAGAATTGTCCTTGTCATCTTCATCAAAAAGTACTGCAAAACTGTTGGATACATCAAGTACTTTCTTTTGCCATGACCCCAAGAGCACACCAACAACACACTTCTGGTTTCCAACCTTGCTTATTCAGTTGAAATGATCCACCACACTGAGCAAGCACCAGGGGGTGGACCACCACCTTCTGCACCACCAGCTCGGGCATCTCAACACACCCTGCCCACCAGGCCTGGCTCCCTGAGACCTGCAAAACCCAGCAGCTGAGATCAAATTTTCTGAACTCCTTGGAGTTGGAATATGCAAAATGATAGAGGAATGCAGAGAATAAAACCTGGGACATAGAGGTGATCAATAGAGAATGACTAGCACAAGAGCCTACAGTAATAAGTTCTATGGCAGGTATTGTAGATACAATGATGAATAAGGTTAGTTCCTACTCTATAAAAACTCACAATTTAGTGAGGGAGTCAAACGCATAAACTGAGAACTGATACCTGTTATTCAGAATGAAAAGGTGCTGCAGCCAAAGCCACCAACTCACCTTGCTCCTGCTTCACCCTATCAGTGACTATCATTCACTTGGTAGAAGTGCTACAAGCTGAAAATCTGGTAGCTGCTGGAACTGAAATGTCTTTCTTGTATATCCACTTATTGTATACCCACAAATCTTTATTAATAAGAGAAAATTCGCCTGGTGTGGTGGCTCATTCCTATAATGCCAGTACTGTGGGAGGCTGAGGAGGGAGAATTGCTTGAGCTCAGGAGTTCAAAACTTGCCTGAGTGAGAGTGAGACCCTGACTCTAAAAAAAACGGAAATACCCAGCCTGGTGCTGTGGCAAATGCCTGTAATCCCAGTGGCTTCCGGAGGCTGAGGCAGTGGGATGCCCGTAGCCCAAGCCTGAGGTTGCAGTGAGCTAGGACACCATTGCACTCTGAGCAGAACATAGGGTGGGACTCTGTCTTAAGGAAGTAAAAAACACAAAATTCACAAATTGCATGGTTTTTATTATTAAAGATGAAGCATGTGGCTCTTTTCTTCCTCATGCCCCTTTACACACCAGATATGCTAATTATCTTCTAATTCTTTCAGTGTGCTATTATGTCTTTTGACTCTTGGCCTTTCCTCTCCCCACTACCCCTGACCCTCACTACTACTCATCATTTTTCATCTATTTCTAAGTATTAGCCCAAATGCTACTCTTGCTAGAACATTTTCTGTGGCCATCCTGGCCATCTACCTACCATTTGCTTCCATAATGTTCTTGTAGCATCACACTCATAATATGGGATAAAATTGTGCCTTTATTCTCCTGGCTCATCTTTAAACTACTTAAAGGAAGTATTGGCATCTATTTGTTTTGTTCACCATTCTGTCCTCACAGGATATCAAAGTGCGTGACATGGAATAAAAGGTATAAGAAATAATAAATAAATAAGTTGAGCAAAGCAAGAGTTGCATATGCCCTAACAATTGAAATGACTAAGGTCATCAGAATGAATGTTTCATATTGGGGATAAGTCAAATACAAGGTTGAGCTGGAATAGATGGAGAGATAATTACACTGAAGTTCATGAATTCTAGAAAAATTTCAAAATAGTAGGAGAATTAATGGGTCCTTTTAATTCAAATCAATAATTCTGAAGCAGTAATCATAAGAGCAATATATATGGAGTATTAGTCAAGGTATGTTGAATAACTTTGAGAGTGGTTTAGGTCAAAATGGGAGCACAATTTCAGACTCCCATTTACAATGGTCAGAATATAAAGTCAAGTAGCTCTTCCTGATCATTTATGTATATTGAGTTTCTTTCTTTCTTTTTTTTTCCTTTGGTTTTTACAGTAGCTTTTAATGTTTTTAGGGACTTAAATATTTTTCCTGTTCAACTTGACTTGAATTTTGTTAATAACATAACCTGAGTTGTTCAACGTGGTTAGTCTATGTGTAATTTATTCTCTAGCTACTACTCAGTTATATTTATTTTTTTCCTTTTTTATTTTTATTATATCATAACTGTATACATCAGGCGTCCTCAAACTATGGCCCAGGGGGCCACATGCAGCCTGCCTAGGACATTTATCTGGCCCGCTGGGTGTTTTTGCCACCACTGCCTGTCCTGCTTAGGAGCCGATTGGTCTGGGGGCCTGCAGTCTGGCCCTCCAACTGTCTGAGGGACAGCAAATTGGCCCCCTGTTTAAAAAGTTTAAGGACCCCTGGTTAATGCATTTATGGGGTACAATGTGCTGATTCTATAGACAATTTGGAAGATACTAAAACTATTTAAGTAACAAAAAAGCATTCATACCCCTAAATATATTAAAATAAATATATTAAATATATCAAAATAACAAAGGCATATAGGACAACCCCACAGCTAACATCATATTTAGTGATGAAAATTTGAAAGCTTTTTTTCTAAGATTAGGATAAAGAAAAAGGTGCTCACTCTTATAGTTTGTATTCAACATAGTACTTAAAATCTAACTAAAGCAATTAGGCAAGAAAAAAGACATCTTAATTGGAAAAAAGACATAAAATGTCTCTGTTTGAAGATGTGCATAAAATCCTAAAGATCTCACTAAACAAACAAACAAACAAAAACCGGAACAATAACACAAGTTCAGTAAAATTTCAGAATAAAAAAATCAGCATACAAAAATCAGTTGTGTTTCATATAGTAATAGGAAACTACCAAAAAAAAAATCAAGAAAATGACTCCATTTAAAATAATATCACATGACTTGGCAATTATGAATTGGACTGTAGTAAACATTCTTGTGCAAATATCTTTGTTGTAAAATGATTTTTGGTCATCTGGATATATATTTAGTAGAGGAATTGCAGGATTGAATGGTAGGTCTACTTTTAGTTACCTAATTGTTCTCCAAACTTCTTTCCATAAGGAACATATTAGCTTGCATTCCCATCAGCAGTGCAGAAGTGTTCCCTTCTCTTCACATCCATGCCAACATCTGTATTTTTGGAATTTTGTTATGTGGGCAACCATTACTGGAGTTAGATCATCTACCCAAGTTAATGAAAAAGATGGAATGGCTCCATTTTTTTATGGCTAAATAGTATTCCATGGTTCAAATATACCATAGTCTATTAATTCATTCATGTGTTGATGGCCACTTGAATGGATTCCACATCTTGGTGATTGTGAATTGAGCTGTGATGAACAGTCAAATACAAATGTCCTTATGGTAAAAGGACATTTTCTTTTAGATAGATAAGTAGTAATGGGATTGTGGTATCAAATGAAAGGTCTACTTTTAGCTCTTAGAAATTGTTTTTCATTGATAAATAACAATTGTACGTATTTATGAGATACCAGGTAATGTTTTGATATATGTGTATGTATTGTGGAATGATTAAATCAAGCTAGTTAACATATCCATCACCTCACCTATTTATCATTTTTGTGGTGACAATATGACAAAAAAAATCATGTGAGATTTCAAAATAGCAATAATTGTTTATTAGTGATTAATAAATGTTTTTAAGCAAAAATGCAGCACAAAATCTAGTCTTTTGACAAAAAACTTAGAAAATTTTAGGATTGAAATAAACATTATATGATTCAAGACAAAGCTTCTTTTATTACTTTTTGTGCCCCTGTCAGGGCCATGAGCTATAATACTTTATTGACTAAAGGAAAATGGTACATACCTTTAGAGAGACACTGTTTTTAGGTTAAAAGTAAGGAATGTCAAGAAAATCTAATAAATTTAGATTAATTGGAAATTACTATAGTTTTTAAATTATCTTTATTATATAAAAGTTCAATTAAACTATTTTTAAGTTAAAACAATCTTCATCTTAGAAAGAATACATAAATACAAGGTAAATAAAGTAAAAACAAAGCATATATCATCTATTAATCAATAGCCCAATTAAACTTACAAAATGTGGCTTCCAAAGTGTTGGAATAAAATAGTATGTCTGTCATTCTTTAATTCCTACCAGACCATATTTCATCAGTTCACTAATCCACTATTCTTCCTGAGCTAGACAGAACTTTCTTCTACCATTTTATAGTGGCTAAGTGAAAGCATGTACTATTTCTTAAGATCTTGTATTTTCCTTTCCAAAATCAAAAGGAAAACAAGAGAGAAAGAGGATATTCTGGAGAACCTGGAAAAACTCTTCCCATCTAGGCTAAGTGCCATGTAAGGAAAAGCACTTGGCCTCCTGGCAGTACCAAAGTTTCCTTTGTGAGTAAAGAAATGAGCTTTAATGAACAGCCACTAGTTTTCCTATGGTCTGTCCTTCAACTATTTCATCCAAAAAATTATATGTAGAAATTACAACAAAGGAGGATAACTAAAGCGCACACACACACACACACACATATATTTATGTGTATATATAAATATAACAATTTAATACACATAATTAAAGCACATATATATGTATGCATAAAATGAATATAAAAGTAATTAAACCATATATATAAAATTATATACATATATATACCCTGCATATAAAATCTCATTTTTTTCTTTGCCATAACAAGTAATGTACTTGTCTATAATATTTCTATTAGAGTTTGAGGAAAGTTTTTCTCTCATTTTCACAAATTAAAAAAAAAATTAAAATGAAATATAATTAACATCAATTTATTATAAAAGGATCCAACCCATCCTCTAACCCCCTTAAAAACAAGAAACAGGTCATACTCATGACATTGACTACAAAAAGACCTCTCTTTGTGTATCTCTCCTAATACAGAGAGAACTTTTAAAAGAAAATAAGTCAAAATTAAATAACCTTACCAATAGAAGCCTCACCAACAGGTAGATAGTAACTAATTATTTCTTCACATCTTCTTCATAAAGGATTATTTTATAACTATTTTACTAATCTGTGATTCTTAGAGTTTTTACTATTTCACCTACTGATTTAAGGCATCCCAGAAATGGGGATTTTCGTTGAGCTCTGGTTCCACACCCCTAAATTGCTGTACTAAATCAGTATGTTTCTGATTACTGACTTCCTCTATCAAAGGTGTTTTTTTAAGTTATGGCAAATGATGTAAGGAGAAGGAATTTGAGTCTGTTCAACAAAAAGAATTTCTCAAGAACAGGAATCGGCCACTTGCTATGGTTTTTCTGATGGCATCCTTGACCTCCTTGTTCCTTAGGCAGTAGATGATAGGGTTGAGCATGGGTGTAAAGACTGCATATATGGTTGAAATCAATTTGTTAGAATTAAATGAAGAAATGGCTTGAGGTCGGACGTACATGAAGATCACAGCTGTATAGAAAATGACAACCACTGTAAGGTGAGCTCCACAGGTGGAGAATGCCTTCCGCTGTCCAGTGGCTGAGGGTATGTGCAGGATGGTAGAGACAATGAAGGCATAGGAAAGGACAGTGGCTGAGAGAGGGAACACAAGGATGACAATGGCTAGCACAAAGTCTACCATCTCTGCCACAGATAAGTTTATGCAAGCCAGTTTAAGTATAGGTGACACATCACAGAAAAAGTGATTCAAGATATTATTGTCACAGAAGCCAACTTGGGAGATGAAGTATACCTTTGCCAGGGAGATGGTGAAGCCACTTACCCAGGAACTGATGGTCAGCTGGATACAAAGCTCTGTGGTCATCATGACAGGATATCGAAGAGGCCAACATATGGCCACGTAACGGTCATAGGCCATGGCTGCCAAAAGCACACATTCAGTACAGGCAAGGGACATAAAGAAATAGAGCTGGGTCATGCATCCCAGGAAGGAGATAGTATTGGGATGAAGTAGAAATCCAGCCAGCATCTTGGGGACTGTGACAGATATATACCAGGCTTCCAGAAAGGACATGGTACCTAGAAAATAGTACATGGGCTTATGCAAGGAC
Source organism: Otolemur garnettii (assembly GCF_000181295.1). Classification (NCBI taxonomy): domain Eukaryota; kingdom Metazoa; phylum Chordata; class Mammalia; order Primates; family Galagidae; genus Otolemur; species Otolemur garnettii. The sequence goes on from NW_003852396.1 coordinate 35,514,013, forward strand.
CCAGTGACCCACACAGTGAGGATGATGACCACATTTTCCAACAGCACAAATAAGTAGGTGATGAGGAAGAGGAAAAAGAGCAGAATCTGCAGCCAAGGAGCAGTAGGGAAGCCAACCAGGATGAACTCACTGATGCTGGTGATATTTTCCTTCCACATATTTTGGTTACGACACCAAAAGATGAGGGATTTATTAAGAATTACATCAAATTGAAGAGTGGGATTCACATTAGCAGTGTGGGGCCCTCACGCTCCAGGTACTTTACTGTTATGCTTAACCCGATTGCCACCCTCTAGACCTAGGGTATGATTTAGGAATTGTGAGATGTCACAGATCCTGTCCAGAAACAGAGGAGTCAGCATAGGACCTAAAAACAAATTCACCACAGACACAAAGCTAAGACTGTCAAAGCAGGATCATGAAGTCAGATTCAGGGCCCAGGCCTTTGGATCTGGATCAGAAAAAAGTTTTTAGGTAGTATTTCAAGGAAGTACTTTCCTTTTTGGTGTATTTCCAGATTTCAGAGGCATTTGTAAGGCAGGATACCAGGGTGGTTGGAACAAGTGAGAAGTATGGTGCAGAAAGCAGGGCAGATAATGGGGAAATTCAAAACCTGGAGAAAATAGAAACACTTAATTAATTGGGAAAACCCTCCTGGTCAGGAGAATCACTGACTCTGGCGTATTCCTCAGCTATGCTGAATGTATTTCCAAAACTCTAGTAGTAGTAGTTAATAATTCTCTGCCTATATTTAGGACCATGGCTTAAAAAATCAAGTGAAGGCAGTGCCTATAGCTGAGGGAGTAGGGCACTGGCCCCATATACCTGGGGTGGCAGGTTCAAGCCCAGCCCTGGCCAGAAAAATCATGCAAAAAAAAGAAAAAGAAAAGGAAAAAACCATACGTTTGGGGTGGCACCTGTGGCTCAAAGGTGTAGGGTGCTGGCCCCATATACTGGAGGTGGCAGGTTCAAACCTGGCCCCAACCAAAAACTGCAAAAAAAAAAAAAAATATGGAAGAGGGATGGGTGGCACCTGTGGCTCAAAGGAGTATGGCACTGGCTCCATATGCCCGAGATGGCAGGTTCAAACCCAGCCCCAGCCAAAAACTGCCAAAAAAAAAAAAAAAAAATCAAGTGAAAAAATATCTAGCACTTTATAATAGTTAAATATATATTGACTACATGAGTGTTATTAATATGAATGATAATATTATATAGTAGTTATGTTCATATAAGTGTCTATAGTTACATTTATATATATATGGTTGTTCACATTTGATCTCAAATTAATTTGTATAATTATCTATGTCCTCTTCAAAGATTGACTCAAAATTTTTATGCTCCAAGATATGTCTCTTGATTAATTTTATCTTTTCCTTGATTGAAACTCTTTCTTATTATGGATGCTGTCTGAAGACAATTTTTACATAAGGAGCTATCTTGAAAGCAGAGTCAGGAGGTCCAAAGATTCATAAGTATCCTGGGCTTCCAAGGGCACAGTATGATCTGAGGAAAGAACTTACATTTAAAAACACATTTTTCATAAGTGGGTATAATAAAAAGAGAAAAGCAGAGATAGAAGTTTGGCTTGAGGTTATAAATAAAATGAAACTATCTGGGCCTGTAATCCCAGTGCTTTGAGAGACCAAGTCAGGAATTCAGGACTGACCTGGGCAACATAATGAGACCCACCCCTATCTCTCTAAAAAAATATAAAAATTAGCCAAGCCTTATGTGCTCATCTGTAGTTCCAGCTACGGATTCTGAGGTGAGAGAACTGCATGAGCACAGGGGTTTGAGGTTACAGTGAGCTGTGATCACACCATTGCACGTCAACTTGGGTGACAGAGCAAGACCTTATCTCTAAAATAAATAATTAAATGAACAAATGAGAAACTAAACAGAGATATAGACTCTTCAGTGGGAACAAAAACAATGAGAGGTAAAGGAAACATTCATGTAACTCGATAAAAGAAGATGCAGAATTTCCTGCACAACCATAAAATTTGAAGTTATTTCTGATTTCTTTGTACTTTATGGCCTAAACCCACTAGATCACTAAGAGTTGGTTATACATATTGGTAAAAGTGCCATAATGAATTAGAACTTAAATATGGCTTTTTTTCTCCACTAAGAAGAATTATCGTTCAGTTAATTTTGACAATTCTCTCAACTAGGTAATTTTTGCTCAAGAGGTGTAAGACAGTGTGGAAGCACATAGCCTAAATCCAAACAATTACACAAGAAAGTTATGAAGGAATTTTTATGTGAAAGCACTCTCAGTCATGTCTGATCTTTCAGGAATCATATAAGAAATGAGTAAGAGGACAAGAGATTCAACATGGACAAAGGACCCCCAATATTTAAAGTGTGCACTAAAGCCTTAAAGGAAGTACATAAAGGTGGGATAAATAATCAGAAGGCCTGAATGCTAGTTAATTATGTATCACTCATTCATTTTATAATCTAAAGTAAACTTCAATTTGTTTAAACTTCAATTCATTTATGGGTGAAGAGGGACTATATTATAATACTAAAAAGGCCACCAAATCATGAATGTAGATATTTATAGCATTATTAATGCTTATAATAAAGACCTATTACTTTATCATAAGTAAAGTGTCTTATGTACTTATGATACTTAAAATATCATGAATAAGGTAATACTTGGGGCCTTTGTCCCACACTGGATGGACAAAAGATTATGGATATATGAAAATATAAAGACAAAAAAGTCAGATTCCCTCATTCAAAGTCTTGAGAAGGAGACAAGTAAGCAAGGCATTAGATTTCAATGTGTTTTAGCCACAAGATACATCCCCAGGTAGTCCATTGGAAGAAGGACCTAACACTGCCTGCAGTTGGGTCCTTAGAAGAAAACAACTGGACTTTATCCTTAGCTTCCCCTGAGCAGCTGAGCCCTGCTAGAGAAAAATCACATAAGAAGACCGATGATACTGCCATAAATTTATGGTCATGGAGTTCCACTAGGCTGTAATTAATGACTGGCCATACTACAATGTGAAATCAGTTGATTCACTCTCCATTTCTTCCAAAGACTCTTGCCTTTCATCTCTAATCTCCCTCCCCCAACTCTCAGCAGTGTCACCTCCTGTTTCAGAAAGACAAATGATGCTATCAGATGGTAATTTAATTTCCCATTATAAAATCATTAATGTTCATCTTCTGAGGTCTCTGTTTATTCTTCCTTTGCTTCTTTTCTGATGCCAACTTCTCCATTTCTATATCTCATTTCTCAGGAAACTCATCTATCATGTAACCTATCTATTTCTGTATGTTAAATTTATTCTATTCACAAATAGTCATTGATTAATACACTATCTGACAAGTACTCTTTCAGACATTTAGAATAGTATAGTTAGTAAAACAGACAAAAATGGCAAAAAGCCCTAAAGTAGCTACATCCTAGTAGAGGAAGATAGGCAATAAGCAAGAAATGCAATAAAGATATAAATGTAGGAATTGCTAAGTTCTATGATAAAAATAAATAGACCAAAATAGAGAAAATTAAGAGTGCAGGAAGCAGTGGCAGGTTGATTTTTAAAATAGAGTAGTAGGAAGAGGCCTCACTGACAAGAGTTATGAAGAAAGTAAAAGCATTAGCCATCTGGCTCTCTGATGGACCAACCTCCAGACAAAATGAGCAGATAGTTTAAAGACACTAATGTAAAGTGCAAAGTGAGGACTGAAGAGTCCAGCATGACTTGTAAGCAGAAGGGAAGAAATGAACCAATAGAAGTAAGGGGTGGAGAAGTAATGATGAGTAGATTGTTGTGATCCTGCGAAGCACTTGCAAACATGTTGGCTTTTACTCAGTGGACTGGGAAATTGCAAGGTTCTGAGCAGTTGAGAAATATTATTGATGTTTTAGTAATTCATAAAAACATTACTGTTGTTTTAAGATTCTTTTGACAGGACCTTCTGATCAGAATCACTTCCTACAACTTTTAAAAATGGTCACTCAAGTGTGGCACGGTGGCTCATGCCTGTAATCCCAGCACTCTGGGAGGTCATGGCTTGAACTCCGGAGTTTGAGACCAATCTGAGCAAGATCAAAACCTTGTCTCTAAAATAGCTGGGCACTGTGGCAGGTACCTGTAGTCCTAGTTACTCAGGAGGCTGAGGCAAGAGAATCAGTTGAGCCCAAAAGATTGAGGTTGCTGTGAGGTATGATGCCATGACACTCAACTCCAGAGAGACTGAGTTAGACTCTGTCTCAAAAAAAAAAAAAAAAAAAAGTCACTCAATTATCTCTTTCTGAACAGAATCCTCTACCCTCTCTACTGGTTCCTTACTGGTTACATTTTTGTGTCTTTTCCAGAACAGGGTACCGTCAAGTAGTCCCTCTTTCCTATCTTTCCACTGCTTATTGTCTACTGATGCTACCTCTTTGACAATATTCAGGTCTTTCCATCTTAAAAATGATAATTTCTCACTCCTTGACCCCCTCTCCTCTCAATCCATTTCCTATGCTTTACCACTATCATGGGCCAGATAGTTTGAAGCACAGAAAATACCAAGACAAATAGACAGTGGAGTTGTCTAGCAAAGGAGGCACTATAACAGATTGTAATAAATATTGCAGTAGAATATTGAGTATAGTGGGAATCCAGAGTAGAGAATAATTCTTTCTCTCTGGGGAACCCAGAAAGTCTTTACCAAGAAGGTGCCATTTGGACTAAAGGAGGCATTGTAGAGTTTTAGAGAGTGTACATAAATCAAGGAGAAAAAATTAAAAAAATGCATAGGAGCAGAGTAAAAAGATGATAAATTTAATGGCAGAATTATTTTCATTTTTATTAGAAGGAATTGAGGGCATGGAGAAAAGAAACAAAAGGAGATAAGGCTAGTGGTTGAGGTTATATATATCATTATCCTTCTTACTTAATACCTTTTCCTGAAACATTCCACTAAATTTCCCCATTTCCCATGCAATGAGTCTTACAACATCTGACAATATCCCTTGTCACATTGGCCTAGTGTGGAAAATGAGATAAATCACATTTACATATTATCTAATATTAGCCGGAGCTCTCTTGATTTTTAAATTTTTATTTAATTCTTGAAACTTTGAATAGACTCATAGGACTGCATTGCTTTGAGCATTACCTAGAACTCTGCCTATACCCCTCTGTTTGGCACAAATGAGTGAGGGCCTTGGGATCCCGGTCCTCCATTTTCTCCCTGCTGCAGATTCACTAAGAATTCCTATTTTGCTTTCATCTTGCCACTCCAGTGTCCAGGTCTTTCCCATCCTTTGCTATCCTCACACTCATATAATCTGTTTAGTAATAATAATATTTATCATTTACTGGGTAGCTACCATGTGGTAGATTATGTACAAGGTCTTTTCCAGACATTCTATTGCTTAACTTAACAAAAACCTAAGAAGGCAGATATTATAAGTCCCATGTTACAGATAATAAAGTAAATAATTAGGCTAAATTCACATAAGTAAAAAGTAGCAGAGATAAAATTAATCTAAGGCACTCAGTCTCCAAAATCTAAACTCTTTCTACCATGCAATAATTGTCCATCTTTAAATATTACTTTCCACTTCTCTCTCTGCTTGCTGCCATGCTTTCACCATTCACCTCAAATACTGTGTCTGTAGTCTGCTCTTTCCCATCTTGCCCACTCTTCTGATCCCCGATCCCTTGTCTTGACCCTAGTAATTGAAGCAAATTCTCTTTCATCCAATTCTTTTATGTGTAAACTTTTCACCTCTGAATTTAGCCCTTATACCCTAAGACGTTATGATTAGTCTAAAGTTCCCAAACCTGATTGGTCTAATTGTTTTTCATGAGAAACTTGCCTCTGAAGTCTGTATAACATTCAAGGCTTCCTAATATCTGTGATGTTCTTTGCTCACCCCTAGTTGAAAACCCATACGCATTTATTGTATGAATCTATATAACTCTCCCCAGCACTGTGCATTAATTTCTGATCTAGTCACTGATGAGATGTGATCTACCCATTCCCTAACTCTGAAAGTCTTGACTAGGAATAGGGTGTTGACTGAGTCAGAGAAAACTCACTTGCTGAGTCACAGGAGTAGAATTGATGTAGTTACTGAGAAGGATGCTTCCAGCAGGAAGCAGTTTTTCTCAAGAAAGAAGAGGTAGTTATATGAGAACTCTGGGAACAGTGCAAATAAAGGGAAAGAGATTATTAAATTAGGGTGGACAGAGGATTTAAAAGAAAATCCTAAATCCTAATCTTAGCAGAGAAATAATGGGCATGCACTTTAAGGTGCCATACAGAGCATGGAAAAAGGGTGAACTGTCCATTCAAGACAACACTCAATAGATACTAAGTCTACTAGCATTCTCATGTTCAGAATGAGTGCCTTTGCTAAATTATAAATATTAACATGTGATTCTCCAGTTTAAATCCTTCTATGGCTGCCTGTAAGTCTGAACTCCTTACATTGCATAGCAGTTCCCTCGTAATCTAACCACCACATTCCTCTATATCCTAGTCTTCTGCCTTTGTCAGACACCCAACCCAAGGTGAAGCACATGGAAGAATTTGCAGTTCTTCAATGCAACATCCCCCTTCAAGGCTCTGTGCAATTACACATAACTCTATTCTCTACTTGAAGTTCATTATAACTCTTGTCACCTGGCAAGTGCCTATTCAAATCTCATCCTCTCTTGCAAACCATCCATAAACATTCACTCCCACTATCCAGCTCCTGTCCATCATCCTCTGCTATCATTCAGTGCCACCTCTTGATTTATAATATTTTGGACCTTACAACATTTCATGATAACAGGTATTGTTTTGCTTAGATATCACTACTAGATTTATGAAATCTTTGAAAATACCATTTTATCCTATTTTTGGCATGGATCTTTTATCTCTAGTATCTAGACAAGTCCTAGGAGATGTTTGATGTTCAGTAAGTAAATATTTTGTGATGTTTAAGAGAGTAGAATGATGGTTACCAGAGGCTGGGAAGGGTAGCAGGGAGGAGAGATGAAGTGCAGATGATTAATGGGTATAAAAATATAGTTAAATAATTAGATAGAATGAACAATATTTGATAAAATGACAAATGACTATAATCAACAATAAGTTAGGGTATACTTTAAAATAACTAAAAGCATGGAATTAGAATGTTTCTAATACAAAGAAATGTTAAACGCTTGAGGTGAGGGATACTCCAATTACCCAGATTTGGTTAATTCTCAATGTATGCCTGTATCAAAACATCACATGTAACTTATAGAGCTAAAACATCACATGTAACCTATAGAGCTAACTATTATGTACCCATAACAATAATAAATTTTTTAAAAAGACCAGATGTCTTACCATACTCCATTATGATTTTCTTTCTTTAGGAACCTGGTGGATTAGTTCTTCTTGGTTAAGTCTGACATGGATATCTTGATTCAGTTGTCCAATGGTCAGGTCTGTGGAGAGGTGTAGAGCTTACCCCATATCACATTGTAAGCTTTTGCCTCTCCTCCTAAAATGAGTTGCTGAAAAGTGACAAAAAGGAAATAAAAAAAATTAAAAGACTTTAGCACAGCCTAATCTAAATTCTAGAAAACTGATGTTCTATGAAGTTCTAGAATTCCATGACTTTGTAATTCTCCTTGCCTGGGAAAGACTCTGGGCTCCAGAGGGATCATCAGGAAGTGAAAATTTTTTCTGCTCACTCAAAGAAAATGCAATATCACCTCAATTCATATCTGTGATATGAATCCTAAATCTAAAATTCACAGCTTATTTCTGGACCTGTTAAATGCCCCTGTTGGATGCTAAGAGCCCAAGATGGGAGAGATTTTCTGTTAATATATATTTTTCTCTTTCTGTTTCTTTTCACTGTGTGTCTCTTTCCAGTCCTGTCTCACTTTCACTATAGATCTGTTTCTCTGCTAAGGACCTGGGTTGACTTTTTATATGGACTTCTCCCATAGTTCACCCAGACAGTAGTGCCTAGAGCTGGATGAATCCAGGGTAACAATGAGCCCACTCCACTGCTTGGCAAGAATGACTGTTCTTCAAAGGACACATCCCTGGGGATCGCATTCACAAATGCTATAGGACTTTAAAGGGCAACAAGACAAAGAAAGAAGTTAGAGAAATCTCCCTTGAGATCTCCATAGGTCAACAGAGATAATAGTAGATAATTATCAGATGGAGGAACAGAGAACAGCAACATCTTATTGCAAATCAGTTTGGTGACTAATCTTAAGCCTTGATTTTTCGTCCTTTCTCTGGAGAAATAAGTATTACACATGACCTGTTTCTTAATACATTAATATTATTTGGTAATGTTGATGTTGGTGAGAGCATCAAAATACAGAAAAGAAGAATTTAAGTAGTGTTGATAATGCCAAAGCAAAACTTTCTCTCCATTCCTAACCACCAAACAATGCTTAGGTGCATCACTAAGCATTGAAGATATAGAATTGTACATAGGGCTAGGGAATTGAGCTTTGATAGGTAAAGCAAATTTAAAAGTTGTCTTCTTGTGATACTTCACTTAAAAGAATGGTCTCTAGTTCCATCTGGGTTAATATGAGAGGTATTAGCCATTTTTTAATGTCTGAGTAGTACTCCATGGTATACATATACCACATTTTATTAATCTATTCATGTATTGATGGGCACTTGGGTTGTTTCTGCATCTTTGTAATATGAATGATGCTGTTACAAACATTCGAGTATGGATGTGTTTTTTTTTTTTTAAACGTGTTTTTTTCCCCCTTTGGGTAAATACCTAGCAATGGGATTGCTGGATCAAGTGGTAGGTCTACTTTTAGTTCATTGAGGTATTTCCATACTACTTTCTATAGAATTTCTACTAGTTTGCAGTCCCAGCAATAGGGTACAAGTCTTTCTATCTCTCTGTATCACAAGAATGGAAGAACAAACACCACATGTACTCACTTTTAAATTAGAACTAATTGAAGAACATTTATGTATACATATGGAAATAACATTTGTCAAAAATCAAGTAGGTTGGAGGGGGACCCAGGGAGTGGGTAAATTCATACCTCATGGGGACAATTCACACTGTCTGTGTGATGGACACACTTATAATTTTGACTCAAACAGTACAAAAGGAATTTTGTAACCCTGTATTTTTGGAAATAAAATTTAAACAATAATAAAAGTTCTGTCTCCTGCATAGCCCAATTCTGTCTCTTTTATCTTTAAAGGAGAGTTCCTTTGTCTTGACTTTTCCTTTCAGATTGTTTCACTTTGCTGTTCTCTTTTCTGTATTATGTTAATGATCATTAAGAAAAGCCTAAGGGAGAGACTTAAAAGGAGAAATATTCACTCCTAGAGATCCAAGAAGCAAACAAGATCAAATGGAAGTGAAGAAGAGTGGGAGATGAGGCAAAGGACACAGGAATAGGCAGTTGATAGTATTTCTGCTCTAACCTAGGTTGCAACTTTCTAGTTCCTCTAACAATCTTTCCATGTTTCCTTTTACCATGGGAATGATGGATGATTAGACACGGGTCTGAGAAAAACTATAAGAATATTTCTCAGACTTTTCAATACCAAGAAATCAGGTCAGTGGAACAAGTTTTGGCCCAGGCCTAGTCACTAATTAGGAGGTCTAGATCTAATGTGTGACAAAAAATGTGCCTTTGCCTCCAAAATTTTCTCTGCCTTTCTCTCTCTTTGGCAATAGCAAATGCGCTAGTAGCAGTTTAAGGTTATTGTACAGTATTTGGGAGTTTTCTCAGTTCTCTGTTGAATGTTATTCAATTAAAGATAAGACCAGAAATACAAATACATTAATAAGGAGAAATTTGGTGCCATCTTTATAGCACTCATGTACACGTATTTTGTGCACTAAAATTCATGAGTGAGAACGAAGACTTTTTAAACTTCTGAATGTATTTTTATAAAAACAGAGAGAGCTATAAAAGTACATCAACTTATTCTCTCAATTAATAGCCTTTATTAAAAATAAAAGTGGGGGTCAGTGCCTGTGGCTCAAAGGAGTAGGATAGTGGCCCCATATACTGGAGGTGGCAGGTTCAAACCCAGCCCCAGCCAAAAACTGCAAAAAATAAAAATAAAAATAAAAGTTGGTAAAATAATTATAAAATACAATAGAAAAACACAGATATTACTATGTTTACTTTGCTACTTTCATCATTCATCTAATATAGAGGGTTCATGTGATATTGCTCTCTGTATGGTAATAGAGAACTCTTTCTCAGAATTCATACGGTTTACTGCTTTGGTTAATTTAACTATTAATAGCTGAAGCATGACCACTTAAAGATACTCTAGATACTTCAGGGACTAGTAAAACTATCTATTCAATCACTTAAACCAGAAGGCTTTGAATACTGAGGTGTAACTCCTTTGAGTCAGTACTCCTCAGCCAGATGCTTAAGGTCATCTCTGTTTTAAAAATATGAGGATGACCATGAGTACAGCCATAAGGGCATCTGTAAATACACAAGAGAAAGTCTTCACAAAGACTGAGTCTTATGTTGAGAAGCTGTGTGCCTCCTTTGGCTACAAACTTCATATGCGTTGTGTAGTTTAAACTTTCCACAATTCTATAAAATTGTTTTTCATATTCCCAGATTTCAAACAAAAAAATTAAAATTGAGGACAAGTAATAATTTTCCTAGGATGACTATATTAGTCAACATTCTATTACAAATAATGGAATCCACTTTAGGTTGTTAGAGTATAAAAGGAATTTTGTTCTTGTAAAATCATTGAGAACACTGGAGAAGAATTCTTTAGGCTGAGTCCCAAAAGCAATTTTCAGCTCCAGAACCCACTTCCAGCTTTCTTCTATAGGTGACGTGTGTGAATCAAAGTCTCATATAACTCTTAGTTTCCACACATTAAAGTGAGATCACGTGGTATTTCTCTTTCTGTGACTAGTTTATTTCACTTTGCATTGTCCTTCAGGTTCATCCTTGTTGCTAAAAATGATAGGATTTCCCCCCCTTTTAAGACTAAATAGATGGAAGAATAAGTGTTAGTGATGAATTGCACAGAATGATGACTACAGTAAATAAAAATGTATTGTGTATTTCAAGATTGCTAAAAGAGCAGTTTTTAAAAGTTTTCACCACAAAAAATGGTAAGTATGTGAGATAATGAATTTATTATTATGATTTGATCATTTCACATTATAAACATGTATCAAAACATCACATTGTACCCCATGAATATGCACAATTATTCATTAATTAATTTTTAAAATGATTGTGTCTCAGCCTTTTGGTTAAGATCAAGTGTAATTTTTTCCTAATATTTAAAAAGATCCATATAAGTGCATCAGATGGGAAGCTAAACATGAATGAAAGCCATGTACTTTTAAGCTTTATAGCCTTGGCATATTAGAAAGCATTGAATATATGAAGAACTAATCCATATTTGCCTCAGTCATACACATGTATAACTAACTTGGAAGAATTAGAGAGAATAGAATATTTGAAGTTGGAAGTATGGCATAAAGTTAGGCACTATGACTATAGATTGAAAGTATTATACACATTAAGACAGGGAATTATGTATCAGTTATTGTTTACTGACCATTGAATACATAGTAAGTAGTGATAATTTTTAAAAACTGATTCATAAGCAGGTACATATATTATAAAAAGCTTACAATCTAAAATGAGAAATAATGTGTGCATATGAACCATTATCAGTACAAAGCAGAGTCTGGAAGAGTATTAAAACCAAGATAATGGCACACTGAATAGGAGTTAAGTGTAGCTAGAAGTTGTTTCTACTTTAGCAGATGTGGGGATAAATAGGCACAAGATGGGAGCTGGAAGTAAATAGAGAGAGCACCATGGAGGACTTGCCTGAGTTTTAAAGATAAAAACAATCCGGCTTATCTTGTACTTTGTTGAATAATTTAGAATAGCATGCATCAAGCACTGTGCTGGATGCTTTCCCATGTATTTATTCTTCTTTACCCTTCATAATAAGATTTTCATGTAGATATTGTGACCCACATTTTATAAATGAGGAAACTGAGGCTTCTCAAAACTGAAGTTTTAGTAACCTATGAAAATCAGAAAGCTAACCATTGGGAATGGCAGAGTCTTAAGCTAAATATTTGCCCCAACATGTATCCACTTTCTCAATATTTTCCTACTTAACTCCAGTGAAGGAGCTTAAAAGTTAAAATATGTTACTTATTGGAACATAGTGTACCTCATTGAATTAGAAGGACGTGGGAAAATGTATTGGTGAAATTCTTTCACAAATGTTAAAACATACAAAGATTTACTCTGCAAAGAGAGAAAAAGTAACATAAAAGAAAAAGTAAAACCAGAAGAGTGGCTCTCTGGATAGTAAAGTTCTTCAATCTGGTTCTGGAGAAACCGTGTGCCTCTGAGTGGCTCATGGGTCATAACATAAATGGCATAAAAGCTAGGCACAGTATGTTTGACACCTGAGTTTAAATTTACTGAATGCGTTAGCTCAGACATCTCAGAATCAATTAGGCTGAGCAGAGGCATCATGTGGATGGAAGAAAGTAGAAGCATTTCTAAATACTTGAAAACTTAAATATGAAACAAATTGACAGAATTCAAGTTCTGTCCACATTATTATACTTCAGTAGGAAATGAAGCGGCTTATATTATGTTATTGATTTCAAAATCTAAATATATGAGAGCTTTTAAAGTGGAGAAAAGGGAACACTTCTATACTGCTGGAGGGAATGTAAACTAATATGTTCCTTTGGAAAGATGTCTGGAGAACACTTAGAGAACTAAAAATAGACCTGCCATTTGACCCTGAAATTCCTTTATTAGGTCTATACCCAGAAGATCAAAAATCACATTACAACAAAAATATTTGTATCAGAATGTTTATTGCAGCCCAATTCATAATTGCCAGGTCATGGAAGAAGCCCAAGTGCCCAT
>NW_003852396.1:35527433-35528910 GCF_000181295.1 Otolemur garnettii
AAAAAAAAATAATAAAGTGGAATGTTTATCCCAGGTATTCTCACTGGCATTTACTTCAATTTCACTCTTATTTAGCAAATGCCTTATCAGTCAAGATCCAAGCAAGAAACAGAAAGCAATTTCTGCTGCTGCAATTTTTGAGTAAAATTAAATGTGACTATTCACAGAGTCATGCAAGGTGAAGACAGCCAATGAAAGATCTTAAGCCACATAAGGACTAGAGTACAGAAACCCAGTGACAGCTGCAGCCTTGGAAGGGGTGACTCTGTCACAGCAGTTGTAGCCACTACCAGAGTCACAGAACCCAACCAGATAAGGCATTTCATGTCTTTTCTTACTCTGAAGGCTTCAGTTTTCTGCTGGTGCCTCCCATGGGCCCAACCAAATTAGAAACTAGAGGCAAATAGAACCAGGTTGATACAGTCTATGAGATCAAATTTTCTTACTTCCTTGGAGATGGGATATGCAAAATGATAGAGGAGTGCAGAGAATGAAAAACTGGAACATGGGGTTGATAAATAGAGAATACCAGCACAAGAGCCTACAGTAATAGGTACTATGCAGGTATTGTAGATGCAATGATGAATAAGGTTAGTTCCTACTATAGAAGAACTCACAATTTAGTGGGGGCGTCAAATACATAAACTGAGAATTGATACCTGTTATTCAGAATGAAAAGGTGCTGCAGCCAAAGGCACCAACTCACCTTGCTCCTGCTTCACCCCATCAGTGACTATCATTCAAATGGTAGAAGTGCTACTAGCTGGAAATTTAGTAGTTGCAGAAACTGAAAATATCTTTCTTATACATCCACTTATTGTATACTTACAAATCTTTATTAATAAGAAAAAATTCATGAATTGCAAGATTTTTATTATTTAAGATGAAGCTACTTTTTCATGTGACTCTTTTCTTCCTCATGCCCCTTTATACTCCAGACATGCTACTTACCTTCCAGTTCTTTCACTGTGCTGTTATGTCTTTTGACTCTTAGCCTTTTCTCTCCCTACTATCCCTGACCCTCACTACTACCCATCATTTTTCATCTGTCTATTTCTAAGCATTAGCCCAAATGCTACTCTTTTTTTTTCTTATAGCATAACTGTGTACATTAATGCAATTATGGGGTACAGTGTGCTGTTTTCATATACATTTTGAAATACTCTCATCAAACTGGTTAACATAATCTTCATATCATTTTCTCAGTTATTGAGTTAAAATGTTCATACTCTGCTTTTAGAAAGATTCACTTGTAAGATAACCCATAGAGGTAACCCCACCAATCACCCTCCCTCCCCTCATCCACCTCCTACACTCCCCCTTCCACCTCCCTCCCATATTCTAAGGCTATAATTAGGTTATGACATTCCTATTTAAAGCTATGAATTAGTTTCAAAGTAGGGCTCTGTACATTGGATACTTTTTCTTCCATTCTTGAGATATTTTGCTATGAAGAACATTTTCTAATTCCATCCAT
>NW_003852396.1:35532544-35560998 GCF_000181295.1 Otolemur garnettii
ATGGATGTCATTAAAGTATTTAATTTCTCCATCATAAATGAAACTCAGTTTAGCTGGATACAGGATCCTGGGCTGAAAGTTATTTTGTTTTAAGAGATTAAATGTCGATGACCACCCTCTTCTTGCCTGAAAGGTTTTGGAAGAGAGTTCTGCAATTATTCTAATATTCTTCCCCTTGTAGGTTATGGTTTTCTTATGTCTCACTGTTTTCAAGATTTTCTCTCTCATATTAACTTTAGTGAAGTTAATTATGATGTGTTTGGGGGATGTCTTATTTGGGTTGAGTCCTGCTGGGGTTCTGAAGCTATCTTCAATCTGAATTTCAAGATCTCTTAACATATCTGGAAAATTCTCTTCAATAATTTCATACAGAAGATCCTCTGTTTTTTGCGAAGCAACTTCATCACCTTCAGGGATTCCTATGAGGTGAATATTAGTTTTCTTCGAATTATTCCGGAACTCTCTGAGAGAATGATCTGTTTTGCTTTCCATTTCTGATTCTTTTTGGACGTTTGGACATATTCAGAAGCTTTGTCTTCTACGTCTGAGATCCTTTCTTTTGCCTCTTGCACTCTGTTGCCAAGAGATTCTACCATATTTTTCAGATCTTTGAGGGCTGCAATCTCTTGTCTTAAGGTTTCAAAATCTTGTTGGTTTTTTCTTTGAATTCATTGAATTCTTGAGTGAACCTTTGGAATGCTCCTTGAATTTCTATTTCTATCTTTGCCTCTATTCTATTAATCTTATTTGCAATCCAGATTCTGAATTTAATTTCTGACATCTCAGCCATTTGTTTATAAAGGAGATCTTCAGTTTCATCTGCCACATCCTTTCTTGGGGGCATTGACCTACTCTGGTTATTCATATTACCAGCCACATCCTTTCTTGGGGGGGGGGTTGATCTACTATGGTTATTCATATTACCAGAGCTTTTCCACTGATTCCGCCCCATGATTTTTTACCCTGTTTGGCTTTTCATCTTGAGGTTTGTCAAGGACCCATATGGTGTTACAGCCTGAGAGACTGGGGACCTGCTTGGTGTGGTGGGGCTAGGTGGCTCTGTCTTAATTTTAGCTGGTCTCTGTCCTACCCTAGTGATTCAGTTACTCTTGGTTGAAGTCTCTGCTGTGGAGAAATACCAGCAATTAAGTTGCTCCACCCCTACAAACAACAATTGGGCAAGGAAAATAAAAGCTTCCCTCAACCATACACCCAGGGTGCCCCTTTGAATAGTCCCTGGGTGGTCTGCCCTGTTTAAGGGCCCAAATCAGTAGTCCCAGTCAGCACCCATTTCAGGTGGAAAAGTTCAAATGTTTCCGGCAGCTAGATAAGAGGGGTCTGTTCACAGCTCAGATATAACTGGCTCCAGTGCTTCATGAGCACAAAGAGACCCACCCAGAAAATGGGTTAGTCTGGAAAGGTTAATACCTCCTTCCCCACCTTGCACCCAGTCACTTGCAATCCCCCAGGTCTGTAACCCTATTCACTCCAATAGGCAACTGCTCCCGGGGTTTACAACTGTCAAAAATCACCCAGAAATCTGAGTTTAGCAGGGGGCCCTTGTGTGTTTAAATTAGGCTGTGAACATTCTCTTAATTCCAGCCCCCCACCTTCTGTCCCAGGTAGATTCTTCGGCCAAGTCTGAGGCTGCTAGAGCTGATGAGCAACTCAACCCAGGGCAGCAAACAATTAGGTTTTACACTCAGGTGTCAATCCCTGCCTCTGCCTGCCCACTGCGTTTATCTCAGCATTCCCCTGAGGGCAAGGTGCTCGTTGGGAAATCTGAGTCCAGTCCTGCAGGGGAAGAATTTATGCTTTGAAAGTTCTTGCCATTCCAGCCTCATACCAAGTCAGAGGCTTCTAGAGCTGGTGAAGAACTCAGCTCTGGGCAGCAAGCAAATTAGAGTTTACACTCAGGTGTCAATTCCAGCCTCTGCCTGCCCACTGCCTTTGTCTCAGCTATTCCCCTGAGGGCTGGTGCTAATGGTCTCTTTACTTACGAAAGTTACCAAGTCTGTTCAGCCTGTGGCTGCTGTCCAGAACCTCTGGTTGCCCAGAGAGACAGGGCTCACCTATCTGGAATGACGTCAGTTAGTAGCTCAGGATGCCACTGTTGTTGTATGGCTTCCTCCAAGCCAACTTTCTTCTCCTCACTCCAGTGCCAAAGTCAGCACAGAGCAGCACCAGCCCTTTCCCCCTCCACTTCTCTCAAGGAGATGCCCAAGAATCTGGACTCCATAGGTAACAAACCTCCAGACCTCAGTGTGGGGGGGAGTCCTTGGAGTTCAGTGTTGCAGGTGGGGAATATATACAGTTTTATACAGTTTTACAGGTTTATGCCTGGCAGGAGGGTGCTATGGCACGCCAGCAGGGGTAGGAGGTCCAGTTTTTAGGGGGTCTCTCCCATGGGATAGAGTGGGAGGATGTTTGAACTCTGCTCGCTTGTTTGCATGGAGTAAACTGTGAGCCGTTCTTGTGAGAGAGGGGACTCCTGTCCACTTGGTGGTGGATTTTGTACCTTTTGATTGTATTTTTAGGGTGGCAGCTCACCTCAGGAAGGTTGAAGTGCACTCTTCAATCTTCTCTCTTGGCTCTGCTCCAAACCATCAGCTCCCTTGCTAAATTTCTGTCCATTAAGCCTCCTTCTGGACAGGAGCTTCTGTAAAAAGCTGGCTGCAGTCCACCATCTTGGCTCCGCCCCCCGAAATCCCAAATGCTACTCTTGCTAGAACATTTTCTGTGGCCATCCTAGCCATCTACCTACCATTTGCATCCATAATACCCTGTTCTTATAGCATCACTCTTATAATATGGGACATAATTGTGCCTTTATTCTCCTGGCTCACCTTTAAACTATTTAAGGAAGAATTGACATCTATTTGTTTTCTTCACCATTCTATCCTTACAGGATATCAAAGTGCTTGACATAGAATAAAGGGTATAAGAAATAATAAATGGGCTTGGCTCCTGTGGCTCAAGTGGCTAAGGCACCAGCCACATACACCTAAGGTGGCGGGTTTGAATCCAGCCTGGGCCCGCCAAACAACAATGATGGCTACAATCAAAAAGTAGCCAGGCATTGTGGTGAGCACCTGTGGTCCCAGCTACTTCAGAAGCTGAGTCAGGAGACTCCCTTGAACCCAGGAGTTGGAGGTTGCTGTGATCTGTGATGCCATGGCACTCTACCCAAGGGGACAGCTTGAGGCTTTGTCTCAAAAAAAAAAAAAAAAAGAAATAATAAATGATTTGTGCAAGGCAAGATTTGGATATGCCCCATTGAAGTGACTAATGTCATCAGAATGAATATTTCATATTGGGGATAAGTTAAATACAAGGTTAAGCGGGAATAGGTGGAAAGATGATTATACTGAGGTTCATGAATTCTAGAAAAATTTCAAAATAATAATAATAAAGAGAATTAGTGGGTCATATTCATTCAAATCAATAATTCTCAAGCAGTATAATAACATCATAAGAGCAATATATAAGCAGTATTAGTTAAGGTGTGTTGAATAACTTTGAGAGTGGTTTAGGTCAAAATGGGAGCACAATTTTAGACTCCCATTTAAAGGGTCAGAATATAAAATCACAGTAGCTCTCCTGATCATTTATGTATATTCAGTTTCAATTCAATAAAATTTTATAGAATTTTCTCTGTTATACTACATTTCCTTATCTAGTTATAAGATGAATCAATGATGTTTAATATTCTCATTTGTCTTAGAAAATTTTGCATTGATTTTTCACCTAATTTGTATGTAGAATTTATACTTTAATGGTATAGTGAGGTTTTGAGCTCAGACGCATATTGATGTAAATTGATGTAATGATATTCCGTTAGTTTGCTGATGTTTTCATGATGTACTATGGAGGACATAAGAATTCAAGACCTCAAAGCAAGTGTCTCAAGAGACACAGTTAAATTGCAAAAGTTGCAGTGATAGTAATTGTTTCATCTCTCATAAAATTATTGATTCCCATTCTAAAATGAAAAATGAGCTTTTATAATCCAAGAAGTAGTCTAAAATTGTAAGAAGTTTTTGAAATTATCAACATTATTATGAATACTAATAGTAGTCCATCATTACTAACCTGATGCAATCACAACCACCACTATCACCTCGATTATTGCAGCATGTGATCTGTTATCATCACAGCTACATGTTTCTTCACCATGGGATTGCTTGTTCCTTCCAGACATCAGCTAATATGTTTCTAGAACTGCTATTACAAAATTTTAGAGATAGAGACAATCCAATACAGTGTACTTTTATAACCAAACACCCTGAGCTCAAATATTAGCTTTCAAATAATGGCTTTGGTATTAAACAATATTGAACAACTTATTTACCCTCTCTGTGCTTTGTTTTCCTGTTTAACATTGGAAGATTGATCATAAGTTACTCATAATGTATTGTGTGTAAGGTGCTAAGAACAGCATACTATTTATTACATATTTATTCTTATATTATTACAAGGTACTTATTAAGAATCTATGTGCATAACAACAGTTTATGTTAAAGCAATAAATGTGAAGTGCCCTGTTTCTTCTTTAATTTTTTAAAATTTTCTTTACTTTTTCCATGCTGTGATTGAAGAGTTCAAGTAGATAGAGTGGTACTAATAATAAACATAAGTATGAGAAACGTCATAGGAGTGACATCCCGCAGAGGATACTGTCTCTTCCCTCAAAGAAGCAAGCTTAGCTGGGCAGGAAAAAGTGGCCACCCATCAAGGTCTTTTTGATAGCATTCTTGACTTCCTTGTTCCTTAGACAGTAGATGAATGGATTTAGCATGGGTGTGAGAACTGCATACACAGCTGAGATTAGTTTATTGGAATTAAATGATGAAATAGCTCTGGGCCGGACATACATAAAAATCATGGCTGTGTAATAGATTATGACTACAGTAAGGTGGGATGCACAGGTGGAGAAGGCTTTCTTCCTTCCCTGGGCAGAAGGTATACGCAGAATGGTGGAGACGATGTAGATATAGGAGAGGACAGTGGTGATGAGTGGGAACACAAGAATGACAATAGCCAAAGCAAAGTCCACTAGCTCAGCTGTGGACATGTCTTTGCATGCCAGTTTCAGGATTGGTGAGATATCACAGAAAAAGTGGTTCATAACATTGGAGCCACAGAAGGTGACATGTGAGATAAAATAGACCTTTATAACAGAGACCATGAAACCACTCATGTAGGAGAAAGCTATCAGCTGTACACAATAACCTGTAGTCATGATGACTGAGTATCGCAGGGGGTGGCAGATGGCCACATAGCGGTCATAGGCCATGGCTGCCAGGAGCACACACTCTGTGCAGGCAAGTGAGACAAAGAAGTAGAGCTGGGTCATGCAGCCTGTGAAAGAGATACGCCGTCTCTGCAGGAGGAATCCATCCAGCATCTTAGGGACTGTGACAGAGACATACCACACCTCCAGAAAGGACATGCTACTTAGGAAATAGTACATTGGCCTATGAAGGGAGCCAGTCACCCAAACAGTCAGCATAATAACAAGATTCTCTACTACCACTAACAGGTAAACCACAAAGAAAAGGAAGAAGAGAAGGACCTGCAGCCATGGGGCTGTGGGGAAGCCCACCAGGATGAATTCACTGACCACAGTGACGTTTATTCCCAGCATGACTAAAAGCACTGACGGAGATCAAAGTCTCTCCAGTAACACCACAAATAATAAAGATGGCTATGGGGTCAGACAAGAAAGGAAATAAGTTCATAAGTCATCCTTTCCTGTGAATGAGACTCATAAAGTATTAAACAATTTCTGTTAGTAAGGACTCTTCTTCAGATCTGAAGCACATATTTTCATCAAAGTTGTTCTCTAGTAAGTCCCCCAGAATAAAAATGCACTTCCACTGCAACTCTCATTCACCTAAGGAGACAATGATCGGAATGTCAATATTTACATCATTCCTAGCTCCTTTGTCAATGAACAGAGACCCAATTCCAGCTCCCATGTTGATTCCAGTTCTCTGTTTAATTAGGAACTCACCGCACAGATATTTATTCCTGCCTGAAAGGAAACATGGAAGATAGGATTAGGTCAAAATACAGTTTCAGAAGTTTAATATTTGGGTAATCTCCAGGGTTTGATCCAGCACAGTTCTTCAAATTAGAATCTGAGGAAATTTTAAATTATAATAACTATTGGAAAATTCTTTAATGCCTCCTGCATTGACTTCACATAAAAATGTAAAGCATTAGCTATTAAATACAGGAGGAACTTCTTATTTTGATCCTCACCTACTTCTCCAGCTTCATCTCTTATGACCCTCTAAATAGTATTTCATGCCTCAAACATACTCAACTTGTTTTTGCTCACTAAGCACACTATAATCATTCCTACCTCCATGGCTATGCAAATACCCTTCCCTCTTTCTATTATACCCTTTCCTTATCTTTATCTGCTGGTCTGAGATTCATGATTCCATTTAGTAGACATCTATGCAAAGTATGTCAAGTGCCTCATTGGCATTTGTTTTCCAGTGCATACCTTTCCCATGCATCCAGATTTCTCCCCCCATACTACTGTCTTCCAAAGCTCAAGAGCCTTGTTCCATGACTGAACCAAATGTCTAGGACAATGACTGGCAAACACAGCAACATGCATACATATGGATTAACAAATGGCTTAATATATCCCTTGGAGGTTCAGGATAGGTTAGAGCAAAGGGAAAGATAGCTATGTCTTCACTGACAGGAGGGAAATATCTATCAGACTATATATCTTTGGTGCATCCAGTGCTTGTACATCTGGGGCACTTTAATGAAACACCTATGCACAAGGTATGAGCACATTGGATCTGAGCCCTGATTTCAGGTCACTTGGAAGATCAGGGTTTCTAAAACACCAGCCATCATCTCATGCTCTGGCCTAGGCAGTTGTGGAGAGGGAGAGGACACATGAATGCAGCATAGGACAAGTGGATCCTGTAATGCTGGAAGGCAGAAGTTTTATGAATTTGTTCATTTAATAGAATCACATCTAATAAAATAAATATTACTAACTGATTTTATTATATGCTCCTCTTATTCTTTTTTATGTGGCTATAACTTATGTTTATTAGGTGCCTGTGAGAATCCATGAGCTTTAAATATATTTAAATCATCACTAGTCTGTCAGGTACATTTTTTTATTTCCTTTTTTTAAATAGTTGGACTTGTGTCTACTTTTTTTCCTTTCCTTTTTTTTTTTTTTTGTTTGAGACTCATTGGGGGTAGAAAGAATTAGTTTACACTGATTGCATTTGTTAGATAAAGTCCCTCTCATAATTGTGCTTTGCTCCCAAGAGCTGTGCCCCCATCCCCATCCCACCTCCCCTCTTATTCGTAAAGTCTAACTCCAAGTCTTTCCTTCAAATTATTGTCCACCTTGCTGCCAAACTTTTGTCCACCATGTTGTTCCCTTGGTGCAGGTCAGGATTCCCTCAATATCCTGCCCCTGGACTAGAGATCTTCTGACCCTAGCTCATGCCAAGGGATTGAATGAGCAGGGGCTGAACTACATACTATTGGCACCTCTGTTTCCTTTCCATAGCAGCACACATTGGCAGAGCTTAGCACTTTTTTCTGGCTAGCAAAAATGTTTGTGTCTTACTCTCAGCCTCCAACCTACATTTGTGGTTTACTAATAAGGAGTTCTTGGCTGCATTTTTCCATGCCTTTGACCAAATGTTTTTCTTAGGAAAAATAAACTTATCTGGGGGCAGAGAGTATCTAGTTTTACCCATAATCTAACCCCAGTAGGAAGCAGCACCAATATGGAGGACCCTACTCCCAGGACATTTGTTTATAATCCACAATTCCATTATCAGTCACACAATATGCAATATATTCATCTCTGCATAGAATTTAATAGCACCGACTTTAGTGCTAGAGCAATATTTCAATCTTGTTTGCAAGATTAATAGTATTAATAGCTGTGTCACACTTGAAAGATAACAATTACATATTTCCATATCCTCTTGTATAAAATAGAAAAAATTATAAGGATGCTTACCTAAATGGACTGTCATGAGAATTAAATGTAAGAATTCATGGAAGGCACTTAACATAAGACTTGACCAAAAGTTATTATATTTTCTATAAGCATTAATTGTGATTATGTAACATCAGACTCATACATATTTACTCAATTATATGTGTGCATGTTTTCACTCACATGCATTTATAAACACACATACAGTCATTCCTTCTCTCTTGTATTCACTTTTATTCCCCAAGCTTCCTGGAGTACCAGATTATAGCATCTCTTAACTTTTTCCTAATTTCCTCTTTGATGAATAGCATTTACTATTTGACCACCCCCATGATTCCATTGTATTTTCCTTCACTTTTTGCAACAAACAAAAGTCCAGAGGATATGGTTTTAAACATGAAGGAATACAAAAATTATCTCATTCTACTTTCCTGTTTTAAAACCAAAAGCACTGAGCTATAAGCTTTCTATGCGCTTTCTAAGATATTCTAGGTTTTAAAAAAATCCTTTAGTTGTGTTATAGGATTTCTTTTATAGCTCTGAATGTGCTTGCACTAAAGTGACAATATCACTGTCAGGCAGATTTCTTTCAGAACAGGAAATATATCATTTCTGCCCTGGAAATGTACTGGATATACTGGACTTTCTTTCCCACTTTGTTTCCCAGAACTAAATTCTCCTGTTTAAGAATGATACTTGCAGACTCTTTTGCAAGTCCTTCTTCATCTTTCTAGGAGTTTTCTTCAGGAACAACTTAGTATCTCCAACCACTCCTCATCTTGGTCCATCTATCCTTACTCTGATAATTAAGAATTCTTCAGAAATTTATGCTGATCACGAAAAAGTAAACTGTTCTGCAGATTCTCATACTCTAATGAATCTTGAATGTTCCCTGCTCAGCCTACTTGGTAGGTATGGCAGCTCTATGGCAAGAAGATAAGAGCAGGGATGAGATAATATATTCAGCACTTACCTACCTTTTCCTGTGTTTTTCCCCTAGGGGCCAACTTATACTAAGTCCATCCTGGCTCTAGGGAAATATAGTGTACGTATTGCCAAGACTATGTCCAAGAGACTTGAGAAGTGAAATCTTTATTCACATATAAATTCTTTTTTTATTTAGTTTTTAATTAAAATTATAATGTATACATTTGTGGCATACAATGTAATGATTTGATATACAATGTGTAATGCTGAAATCAAATTGATTAACATAATCATCACCTTATTTTTTGTGGTAAGACATTTATAATTTGCTCTCAGTTATTTATATAAATTCTTGTTTAATTTTGAACCATGTTTATTTATATCTATGGGTATGATGTGGTCCTTTTCACTTAGTCCTGTATGCAAAATGATATAACATCAAATTATTCAAGACTCAGGCTAAGTGTTTAAATGTGTGTTAAAGGTAATACAGGCACTCATTCTTTCCTATGCTTATATAAAATATAAGCATAAATAAAATATATAAATATTCTTCCTGCTTTTACTGATCTCTCACTACATGTAAGGCATTTTTTTTTTTTTTGTACCATCTTTGGATTAAAAAAATGTATGTCCTGATCTTTGTCCCCTGAAAACCCACAGTGTTCTAAGTAAAATAAGAAGAATGGCATACTTGAGATAGAATATGACATGTGCCATAAGAGAGCCACAAACAAAAGGCTCTGAAAGCTCCAAAGAGGGAAAAATTCTTTATGACTGAGGAAACCAGGAAAGAGTTCATCAAAGAAGTGTCATACTAGAATCATAGAAAGAATATCATTTAGAAGTAATATTGTCGATATTCTTGGGCTATAATTGGGTTATAACTTTCATATGAAAGCTACACTGTACCCCATGACTACATTAATGTACACAGCTATGATTAAAAAAAAACAAAATAGAAGTAATATTGTCATAAATAATTTTGGTTCACAAGTTAGAAGACTTGGTTTCTAATTTAGGTTTCATTTTTCAAACAACTAACCTTAGAAAACTGTCTTTATTCCTCAGTTTAGTCATCCATAGAAAGGGATAACAATATTTTCTTTCTCAATATCCCAACAATAATATTAAGATCAAAAGTCATATGGGAAGTGACATCAGAAAGATGACAAAGTAGGATATCCTTTAACTCTTACAATGATTGGCTGTCGTCAAATGAAAAGACCTCTTGGGAAAATTAAGTGTCCATTTAAAAAGGAGTAGTGGTCACAGAGGCTCACACCTAAGATCTCAGCGCTTTCAGAGGCTGAAGCAGGAGGGTCACTTGAGGCCACAGTTTCAAAACCAGTCTGGGCAATATAGTAAGAACCCTCTTTTCTACAGAAAAGTTTTTTTTTTTTTTTAATTAGCCATTCATGGCTGCAGGTACCTCTAATCTTAGCTATTCAAGAGGCTAAAGCAGGAGGACTGCTTGAGTCCAAGAGTTTGAGGTCACAGAGAACTATGATGCTACGATTGCACTACTGCACTCCAGCATGGGCAACCGAGCATGACCCCAGCCATATTCTTTGTCTAAAGGCAAACTGTCCACTCATTCTTGCTAGCATCAAATTGTGATATCTGAAAAAGCTGGTATAACATTTTAGAGTTTCTAAGTTTATAAAGCAGCAACTCTGTTAATTATATTTTATAATACCTCTCCCTTATCAACTAACTAAATTAAAACATCAATACATAAATCTCATGAGAATTAAAACTCTAAGTAAAAATTTTAAAAAGGTTTTTACATAAAAGTAAGGTTTGGGCTGTATACATCAGTATAACACAAAGGAAAGAACAGCATATCATTTTATGGGAGCCATGAAATCAATAAAACCTCTATTATCCATATAACAAAAACTTTTATAGCCTCTTCATATTTTGAAATTTATAAAAGAAAATAAATTGAAAAGTAATGCATTTTATTGTATTAATAAAAATCTTGGAAAATAAAGAACACCACAATGCAGAAGTTCAATATCATCTTTTTTTTCATTTTCTATGAACTGGAGAAAATGAGGAAAGTTCATATAATAGCTATAATAGCAACATCTAGAGATGGACTTTCCCATCCAGATCATTACCCCATTTTAGAAATTTATTCTATGGGGACAGTTGGCAGGTAGATTCTTGATAAAATTTATGCCTAGTCATTTTATAATTATCATAATAAGATACTTTATTGTTTTAGCATGAATAAGCTATGTATATTATATAAATTTTTAAAAATAAATATGGACTAGCAAATAATGCCTAATATATGATCTAGCAGCTTTGTGCTGACTTTACTAAGCAGAAGAAAACTATAAAGAGACAGATGACAACAGCTGTGTCCCACATCTGGAAATAGAATTTTCATTGTCTTCAGGGTTCTGGTTCTTGGGTGACACAGTAAGGAGCTAAATTTCTGAAAATACTGACACACCCTCTAAGAGTCAATCAGTGCACATAAATAAAGTCATATATCTTATATTGGTAAATAAAAGTTTATTTAAATAAATGTGTGTTTATAACAATGCTTTGACACAGAATGCAACTTGAAAGAGATCCCTTTGGATAGTACAGTCAATGTTTTAATCAAATTCCTTTTTTTCTTATTAAAACAATCAAATAAGGCTGATACATACTTTTCATACTGTCACATAACTTTATCTTTATCCTTATTGTATTAGGAATAATGTTTTCTGTCATTGGCTTTATTTAGATCACATTATTTCAATGTCTGCACAGTGTTTCATTTAATATGCAAGCTATAATTTATTTAACCAACTCCCTGTTTGAGAAAGTTAAGCAAATATATAAATTTTTGTAATTGTTAATAAAAATACCCACCTGCAAAAATCTTTCTGATTCTTCAGACTCAGAATGATTTCAGAATCTTTGAAATTTCTGGCACATTTGGTACATGTGGTATGAGGGATTTAATTCCTGCCCCTGCCAATCTGATACATAGGCATAACACATATGCCTTGCCTATATGGCTTCTAACTATATTTATTTAATATAAATATATTAAATATTCATAGATATATTATGCTTGATATTATTCTGTGCCATGGGAATAAAATGATACACAAGAAAATTCCTATTTCCATGACGTTTATAGTCTATTTAGGGAAAGAGAAGGTGAAGGAAATAAATGCACACAATTAGTAGTTCAATGTGGACACTGACCTCAATAAATTAGGAAATGAATCTAGAAACCTTTGTGGTTCAGGAAGTGCAATAAGTTCCTAGTACAAAAATTCCTGGTTTCTTGCCTCCCTGCCTTCTAACTCGCACCAGAATGGTCACCTCCTGGGTGATCCTGGGCCTCTGTTACCTCATTGGCTACAATCCATAAGCTGTGCCTGAAAGAGTTCTCTTCAGGAAGCCTCCTGCTGCTTTTCCACAAAGACCCTGTGCTTTCTTGAATGGCACAGCATCTATGTAAGTTACAGTGAAGTAGATAACATAGGAGCTTTAGCCTGTATTTAAAAGATCAGATGAAATATTCCAAGTTAAGACAGGTGTTAATATCACCAGAAATTGTAGAAATTCAGTTTGTAGATTGTAATCGATCCCTTTTCCCTCTTCATAGATGGGTTAAAGGAAAAATTTCCAGATCCTCGGTGAAACTTTATAGCTTAGACCCTAAATTAGGCCTTAAGCCATCCACTGGCCTTCACAGAAGACCTCGGTTCCAATTTTAATAGCATTTTATCAGACATCATACCTCCCCTCTACCCAACTCTGCTAGCTTTCTTGGGTTTAGCATCCTGGCTCTGATACAGGTGCAGAGTACAGCGTAGGGCTCTCTTGACTTCTTGGTTGCGCAAACAGTAAATGATGGGATTGAGAAATGGTACAATGACAGCATAGAGGACAGAAACCAGTTTGTTGGTGTCGAAAGCTGAGAGTGCCTTTGGACGAGCATAGATGAAGATACTGGCTGCATAGAAGATGATTACAACAGTGAGATGAGAGGCACAGGTGGAAAAGGCTTTATGGCGTCCAGCAGCAGAGGGAATGCGCATCACAGCACCAGCAATGGCCATGTAAGAGGCCCCAGTGACAAAGAGTGGTCCTAGCAGAATAAAAATAGCCAGGACAAAATCTGTAAGCTCTGCTATAGACATGTCTGTACAGGAGAGGTTGAGCAAGGGAGAGACATCACAGAAAAAGTGGTTGATGATGTTGGGGCCACAGTAAGACAGTCGAGAAATGAAAAAGACTTTGACCATGGAGATGCTAAAACCTCCAGCCCAAGAGCCAGCTGCCATCTGCACACACAACTGGCCACTGACAATAACAGGGTAGTGGAGAGGATGGCAGATGGCCACATAACGGTCATAGGCCATAACAGCAAGAAGGACACACTCAGTGCAACCCAAACCCAAGAAAAAGTAGAGTTGTGTCATACAGCCTTCAAAGGAGATTAGCTGTCCATGGCCCTCTTTGGAACTAACAAAACCAGCAAGCATTTTGGGAATAGTGACAGTGACATACCAAATCTCCAGAAAGGACATATTAGCCAGAAAGAAGTACATGGGTTTGTGGAGGGTGGAATGGTTCCTAATTGCCACAATGATGAGTATGTTCTCAGTTAGCACTAACACATAGGCCAGTAGTGAAACGGTGAATAGTAGTGCCCGCAACGGCAGGGGAGCTGGGAATCCCAGCAACACAAACTCACTCACTCTCCCACTATGGTTTCTTCTCTCCATCATTTCAATCCTGCACAGTGCTCTTCAGGAGATGAAAATAGAGCGTTTTCAGGAGAAAGCAACAAAAGCACAGCCTTTCTCTTGGTTGGTTTTGCACTGGTGGAATGTGTATAGTACATATAATTAATCACTGAGCTGAGGCCATATTTTTCCTCTTTCGTCTGGAATGAAATTGAGACAAACGAGAACAAAAATAAATGACTTTGTGTTGGGAATGGGATAGGAATCGATTCTCACCTTTGGAAAAGCAGGTAGCGAGAAATCCCAGGTAAAAATGACATTAGTCAGTCCCAAAGAACATAGATAAGAGACAGAAATAAAAATTGTGCTAAAGTGAGAATTTGCCTGTGAGCTGGATTGTGACTCTGTTTTAAGGAAATAAGTTACCCATGAAAGAGAAACAATACTGTTAATATATAGAACACAATATTTACCATATAAGTATTGACAGAGTCTTAAAGAGTTCTCAGAATTAATTCACTTGTTTCTTCAGAATAATCCTGTGGGTTAGTACTGTTTAAAGTCTATACTTACTGTTCAAAGAAATTGAAGTAGAGAGTGTTAAAGGACTTATTCTAGCAGGGTCACAGATATAGTAAGAGGTGGAACAAGGAAGTTGGGACCTCAGAGCTTCAAAAACATTCAGGAAACATGAAGAAGGGGCTATGAAATACATCCTAGATTTACAAGAGAGAGAGAGAAAATAGTTGAGAATCAGCTAGGGAAGCAATTCCCTTCTACAAGGAAGAAAGACTAAGGGGGAACACAAGGAAGTCACAGCACCAGTAAAATGAAAGTCCTACAGAACTCAATACTTGAGAGGCACCTAGATATTAGATTAGGAAATGGATACTGGATGGCCAAAGGATTTAGAATCACATTGTTCTAAAAGTTGTACTGACTGAGAATCAGAGTATAGCATCTTCCTTAGCTTCAAGGCCAATATAAAAAACCACACCTATGGAGCAAATCACAAGGGTACAAGTTAAATCTATCAAGTATAGAACATAAATGTCTTAACACAATAATTAAGTAAATGAGGTGAAAGCCGTATTAATTAGTTTTATGTAAGTATTCCAAATTGTATTAAAAAATCAACACATTGTATCCTGCAAATGCATAAATGTATTCATGATCTATGTGTATGAGTCTTAATAAAAAGAAAAAAAAACCAAGATTATCTCGGTATCAAAGATAACACTTTGTCCTTTCAAAACTTCAAGTCCTTTCTGGGTCCCACATAAAACAGAAGTTAGAATTTCCACATTGGAGTTGATACAAACAAAAGGTTTTTTCTGCCCAGTGTCCCTGTACTGTTGTAGCATTGGGAGAGAGTACAGAGATTAGAAAGGGTAACAGAGTACAGTCAGTTGAACATTTGGATGCTATTTCCTGTCAGAAGATTCTCAACTTTTCAGTCTTAGATCTATTTCTTTGAGGCTAGCAAGGGCAGAATGTATTGACAAATCAATCTTCAACCTTCTGATTGTTTTCTCCTGGAATTTCTCTTCTCTTTATGCCGTGCTGTCAGTACTTGAGCATAACCCAGTACAGGAGCCCTTGAAACTTTTCTCACTACTTCAGGACTGTAATGCAACTGCATTGTTTGAATTTCTTATCACTCTCATTCTTACCATCCATACCCATTATTTCATTTTTTGGAATTAGTGGTTTATCAGTTATGTTCTAGATGGGGGTTGGGGAGAGGATGGGACAGTGATGCTGTGTAGCCTGGTTCCTAACAAGGAACAGACAAGTCCCTTTCCACAGTCCAAAGGTTTGGGAACTGTAGAATGGGCCAAGAATGGTGGTACCTGATTCAGAAAACACGTACCTATCTCAAGAAACTCATAAGCCAGCAGTAGGGACATGACTTCATCATCTCGTCCCTAAAAGTGTAAGCTGCCACACCTATCCCCACACCATACATGTACACACATACATAAATGAGACCCTCACATCCATAGCTGCCATTTATTACCTCAGCCTTGATCCTTTCTTCTCAATACCTGCCTCATATGCCAGTCATGGGGCTTTTGACCTTCTTGCCCTCTGACTTTCATACTTATTCTTTAGCATTTTCTACCTTGATATTTAATGTGCTGCACACTTGAAAAACATTAGCCTTTCACACGTGAACTTCTAACCAGTCTCTTTGCCTGTGTTCTTACCACTAAAGCTAAAATAGGACCATTTTATTCCCCCACTTTCCTACCATAGTGTCTATTTGCCCAAATAATAATGTTCAAACCATTTAAGAAGGCCACCCACTATTTCCACTAAAACCTTTTCTCTTGCCACAGTCAACACTGTTATTATATACCAGGCAGCTCTCAGAACACAACATGTATATCACTTCATAGCACTGCTCATGTGCTCTCCATGAGCACAGCTAACTTTTATTAGCCTTCCAGTCTTGGTTTATGTGGCATCTCCTGATAGAGAAATGAGTCCCTCTCCCCTTTTTTCCCCCTTTCTCTTCATAGGTTTGGTGAGGTTCCTCTAAATACTACTACTACTAGAGCCCAGGAAATTCTGTATGTCATTTTACTTGCTGTATCATTACTTCGATTGCTCTGATAGATATAAAGGAGGAACTATGTAGCTAAAGTGGGCCCATATGTCCCTAAAGTTATAAAAAGAAGAGGAAGTAATTCCTTGGATATGAAATGGATTTTTCAAATACACAATGTTTAGAAAAATCTTTTCTGTGCATGATATTCCTCTATCATAGTGAATGACATTAGCTTCCGTGAAGTCGGCAACACCAGAGATCTGGAAACTTCCTAGATATTTTCTACCCGTCTTATCCTCAGACACATCACATATTCTACACATGGCTAATCCAAGTCCTATTTGAACTGCCTCTTAAATTATCTCTCATGTCTGTCCCTATACTTTTCTACCCATACTTTTACTGCCTTCCCCCTAGTTTCTTAGTTATCACCTCTCCAAAACTACACATACTTCTACAGAATAGATTATTTATTGCTATGCCAGTCTCTTCTTCTAATAATAGTTCCTATTACGGGGTCTGCTTTAGCTACAGATTTTTAATGACTTATATGTGAATGAAAAAATAAGGGAAGCCATAATATGGGCACAACAGATGAATTTAAGATAGTAGGAATGGAATACAGAAAAAGCAGAATGTAAAAAGAATTAAGGTATAAATAATTCAGAATAGAGAATTTAAGTGGATTAGCAGAAAATATAACAGAGTTGAAAGAATATGTTAAGAAAACATACATTGAATGTAAAACTTCAGGGACAAGAGAAAACATGAAGAAGTTAGATTAAGTTTAGGAAGATTGAATTACAAAGGCTAAGAGATATTTAGATAGAATGAACTTGCTATATAAACAATGAAATCCCAATGAAAGAAGATTAGATGGAATAGCCAGAATATGACAAGGAGAGACAAGGAATGGAAGATCAGAAAGAGTGTAGGGATGGAAGGCAGCTATGCTGGAAAAGATGAAGAAATTGATATTAGACTCAGTATTAACAGAATAGACCAGATATGGAAAATATTGGGCACTTTGGGGTTTTATTAGATGTAGAGAGGAATAATAACATGGGTATATTGGATAGAAGTAAAGAAAACATAGGACAATTGACCACTTGAAGAGGAATCAGCAGAACAGAATCTACTCACTTTATTCAGATATCATTGACTCATCAGGGTCCTCTTGATAGTTAGGTTGGTTAGGAGATGACACAGGGAGTACACTGGAAAGAAAGTTGAAGCATCAGAACAAAGAAAGATGGATGGAGACACCACCTTTTCTTCCTCCCATGGCCAGAGAACTGCCAAAGGAGGAAAGGTAACTTTATCTTACACCTCCCTTCCTTAGTCACATTTGCCCTCCTCCTCTGATGCTTTGGGATGACTCTGAGGCAGAAGCCCAAGAGACCAAAAGAGGCACAGGAGGGAAAAAAGAGACTGGAGCAGAGGACAGAGGAAGGAAATGTTCAGGACACTCAGGAAACAGGAGTTTTTCAGGAAGTTTCATGAAGGAAAGTGAGTCACAACACCCGACCTCATAGTTTCCCCCCTTGTTGTCTGGTTCCCAGAAGTCTCCACTTCTTTCTGTCATGCTCTGCTCCTGCTCAAAGGAAAACCATGGGTTTTGGACCAAGACAATATGGGCTCATATCCTAACAGAGCCATGTAATTTGGGGACATTTACTTAGCTGCTGTAGGCCTTTGATTTCCAATTTTTAAAATAAGAATAATATGCCTCTTGAGGCATTGAGAGGAGAAAATGTCATAAACATACGTAGGGACTCAACAATGTTGCACACTTCCTTCTTTTATCTTTGGGTGCCATGTGGGTGATACCCCTTCATTTTGTGATGTCACAGGTGGAACACTGATCGGAGCATTAGAGTTTCTGGGTTGTAGTTTCATGTTTATAATTGATATCTTTTAACCTAGGATTTTTTATATGTTTATTTTCCATAAAATGATGTAGAATATAAATGTCTTAACACAATAACTAAGAAAATGCCATGAAGGCTATGTTAACCAGTTTGATGAAAATATTTCAAATTGTATATAAAACCAGCACACTGTACCCCATGACTGTATTAATGTACACAGCTATGATTTAATAAAAATTAAAAAAATAAAAAAATTTTAAAAAACCATGCAAGAATTTTGATAAATAAAACAAAGTTTGTGAAAAGGTTTGACACAGTACTCAAGCCATAGTAGGCAGTATAATGTTGTGGTAATGATGTGGGCTCCACAGTCACACTGCTTCTGTTCAACTATGTGACCTTGGGGAAATTATTTAAACTCTCTAAGCCTCTGTTTTCTCATCTGTAAAATGGGAATAATTCTAATTTGTTATCTCACAGTGTTGTTTTGAGGATTAAATTAATTAATATATAGATGGAAGTTTCTTAGAACAACTGAAATATATTTCTTTTTTAATTTGAAAATAGTAAATTAGTTCAAATTATTTTGATATATGGATAGATTTTATAATGCTTTAGTCAGGGATGTAAGGTGTCAGGTGTGCCCATCACCTGAATAGTGTCCATTGTACCTGTGAATCAGATTTTTACTCCTATCCACTCCACTTCTTGTTTTCCAATGATTTTTACTTCTTTATGTGCCTATGTGTGCCTATCAATTAGTTCCAAAGTATTAGACAACTCATGAGTAAATTAACAAGATGTGGTATACACACACATACACACACACACACACACACCATGGAGTACTACTCAGCCATGAAAAGAAATGAATTAATGTCTTTTGCAGCAATGTGGATGGAAATGAAGACCATTATCCTAGGTAAAGTATTTCTTAATAAATGTTATGTATTGTTCAAGAAATATTTGTTGAGACTGGAGAGACAGAAATTATTAGTGGTAATACTGAAATATTTGAAATAGTAGAAATAAAAGAAGGATTTTGAGTTGAAGAAGGATTCTCATAAGTAACTGGGAGAAAACATTTCTTGAAATTTAAATAATTTAGAACCAAGTGAGTATGATTAGGCAGTATCATTGCCTATGTCAGTGTGCTACTTATAAATCTCACAGATCTCATCATAGGAGCAAAACTTCAGGAATGGAAAAGATACTGAGGAAGTCATACAAAAATGACCAAGCCATAAGAAAGTGCAGTAGCAGGTGCAAAGAAAGGTATATTATAAAAGACTATCTGCAAATAAAAATCATACACCATAAACATTGTAATAAACTCTATTTTGAAAAAACTGAAATGTGTGTACATATACACATACGTTTGTGTGTGTAGATTATATATATAAGTGTGTGCATGCATGAGTGTGTGCATATGTATTTGGATTACTATACCGTTAGTTGAAAAAACATCAAAGCCAGCAACTGGTGCAATTGGTATTGATTTGGTTAATGTGGTAGTACTGCTCAAATGAGGGATGTTTTCAATAGTTTAGATTTATTGAGGTTGATATCAGATGTCAGATTGCCTGTGGTTATTATTATGAGTCAACAGAGCACATCAATAGGCTAAATAAATTAAACCATAACCATTTCAATATATGTAGTATTTAATCCATATAATAAACTCAACAGCCATGATGATAGAGGGGTTATATTCTTAGGTAAATACAGGTCCATATTTCTTTATTCACAAAAATTGGATATTTCAGATTTTAAAAAGGCAATATGCTGCATATACTATACATTTTCAAACACACCCCAGAGGGTTCTGAAGCAGCATCCTATAACTAACATACTAATAGGTCTACATGAAAACATGTGACTATTTTTATAGCATGAAATAAAGACCATAAACAATATCATATCAAGTCACAATAGATTTTGTCAGTTTAGGCTCCAAATTTAGGAAAAAACTATTCCTTTCAATTTTTAAAAAATTGAAAATTGCTTGGATTTTGGAAATGCAGATAAGAAAATTACAGATTGCTTGTGGATTCTGTACCTATTTAAAAGCAAATGGATATAGTAAATGGGGAATTACTAGGTAAGTTTTTATTAAAACAGAAGATTTCAAGAATACTCTCTATCCCTATTATTTCATATTGCTTTGGCAATTTTTGTCAACACAATACAAGATGACATTTAAAAATATTGAAAATATAGGTGATAAATATTAGTTGCATATAATATGTTCATGCTTATATAATATATGAATACTGAGCTAAAAATTGTTAGATTATTATAGGAAATAATACAGAAATATTCCAAGTACCCTTTGCCGAGTTTCTAACATGATAATATGTTACAAAGTCATAGTACATTGTCTGTATATATCCACACACATGCATTCAGGGTACAGAAAGGCCTCACGTTGCCCTTTTGTAGGCAGCACCATTTCTCTCTTGCCCTTAACTTTCCATTAACCACTGCAACCATCAATCTGTCCCCTGTTTCTTTAACTTGTCATTTCAGGAGTGCTGTATTATAATAGAATCACATATTATGTAATCTTTTGGAATTGGCTTTTTTCACTCACATAATCCCTGGAGATTCATCCAGGTCATTGTGTGGATCTGTAGTTCATTCTTTTAAATAGCTGAGTAGTTTTCCATACTATGGAAAACTCAGTATACTTAAACATGACCAGTTAAAGGAGATCTGGCTTGTTTTCACCTCAGGGCTATTAATAACACAGCCACTATAGGCATTAGTGTAAGGTTTTTGTTGTTGTTTTTTAAAAAATCATAGCTGTGTACATTAATGCAGTCATGTGGTACAATGTGCTGGTTTTATATACAATTTGAAGTATTTTCATCAAATTGGTTAACATAGCCTTCATGGCATTTTCTTAGTTATTGTGTTAAGACATTTATATTCTACATTTAGTAAGTTTCACATGTACCCTTGTAAAATGCACCGTAGGTGTGGTCCTACCAGTTACCCTCCCTCCACCCATCCTCCCCTCTCCCCTCCCCTCCCTCTCCCCTTTCCTTATATTCTTGGGCTATAATTGGGTTATAACTTGAAAGCTATAACTTAGTTTCATGTGTAAGGTTTTTATGTGAACATAAAGTTTTAATTTCTCTGGGAAAAATATGGAGTGCAATTGCTGAGTCACAAGTCAATTGAATGTTCACTTTTTAAAGAAACTTTCAAACTGTTATCCAGACTAGCCATTCCATTTTGCATTACTACCAAAAATGTCTGATACAGATTTTCCACATTCTTGCCATCATTGAGTGTTGTCACTATTTTTTATTTTAGGGCTTTTGATAGATATATTGTGATTTTACTGTGGATCAATTTATATTTTTTTAGAAGCTAGCCAAAATCAACCCTTTTTTATGTGTTTATTTTCCACCTATATATCTCTCCTTTGAAATGTCTCTTCATATATTTTGCTTATATTCTACAAATTGACAGATTAGGGTGCCGCCTGTGGCTTGAAGGAGTAAACCACTAGCCCCATATGCTGGAGGTGGCAGGTTCAAACCCAGCCCCAGACCAAAAAAAAAAAAAAAAAAAACCTGGAAATTGACAGATTATTCTCTTTAAACTGGTGTTTTGAGAGTTCCTTATATACTCTAAATCTTAGTTCTACATGGTTTGCAAATATAGGGTGGCCATAAAGTTCTTTTACAATTTGGAATTGCACACTATTTTAAATTGCCCACAAACTTTATGGCTGCCCTGTATACACTCCCAGGTTCTATTTTGATCCTTTAACAGTATATTTTACAAAGAAAATGTTTTAATTTTGATGAAATCCAATTTATCAATTTTTACTTTACAGAATATTTTTAGGTGTGAATTCTAAGAAATCTTTGTCCAGCCCTAGATGTCAAATATTTCCTCCTATTTATTTTGTTCAAGTTATACAATTTTGAATTTTACATTTAAGCCAGTAATCCATCTTGAGTAAATTTCTGTATAGCATACGAGACTTGGACTGACATTTATCCCCAGATGCCCCAAATCCACAGGTGTCCAAGTACTTCAGCACCATTTGTTTAAAAGGCTTTCTTTCCTCTATTTAATTTATTTTGTACATTATTTAAAATGCAGAGATCATGTGTTTATGAATCTATTTTTTAATTCTTTAATCTATGTCATTGATTTCTGTACCTATGTTTTGTATTGTTAAATAACACTATAACTATAATAAATGTTTTGATTTATTTATTTTTTTCCAACTTGGTTTAGGTATTCTAGTTTGTTTTCCACCTAAATTTTGGGACAATTATGTTGGTATTGACCAAAAGAAAAAAGCCTTTGCTCTGATTTTGAGAGGAATTGCGCTAAACTGATATATCAATTTGAAGAGAGTTGATATTGTTACTGTTTTAAGCATTCCAGTCCACAAAAAGTGAGTTTCTTCATTGGTTTAGATCTTCTTTGATTTCTTTTATCAACATTATGCAGTGTTCAGCGTACAAGTCTCCTAAATGTGCTGTTGTATTTACAACACCTAAATATTTCCTTCGTGAGTGATTGTAAATGGCATTGTGTTATTAATTTCAGTGTGTACATGTTCCATGCTAGTGTATAGAAATACTTGATTACTGTATGCTTCTACTGTATCCTGTGACCTTGCTGAAGATATTTTTAGTTCTAGGCTTTTTTGCTATTGTTGAGTCCTTGAGATTTCCTACATTCACAACCACATCATCTGCCATAGTAACAGTTTTATATCTTTCTTTCTGATCTGTATGGCTTTGATTGCCTTGCCTTGCCTTCTTTCATTACTCGAATTTCCATAATCTATGTTGCAGAAGAGAAGTGAGTAGATCTCCTTATCTTATTCGGTATCTAGGGAGAAGGCATTAAGTCTTTCACCATCAAGGAAAGTGTTGGTCATAGGTTTTGAAATTTTTATTTCATTTTAAAGTGACAAAATTTTATAAATGACAGTATGAAACATAATGTTTTGGTATATGTGTAAATTGTGTAATGATAAAACCAAAGTAACTAACATATTCATTATCTCAATACATTTTTTTCTGGTGGACACATTTAAAGTGTACTGTCTTAGCAATTCACAAGTATATGGTGCATTATTATTAACTATAGTTACTTATTGTACAGTAGGTTTCCTCCAGAACTTAGTCCTCTAAAGTCTAATTGAAACTTTGTATCCTTTAATCAACATATCTCCACTCCCCTCCTATCTATCCTCCTCCCCCCAGTCCCTGGTAACTGCCATTCAACTGTGCTTCTCTAAGTTCAAATTTTTTAGACTTCCCATACAAGTGAGATAGTGCAGTATTTGTCTTTTTGCGTCTTGCTCATTTCACTTAGCATACTGTCCTTCAGATTCACCTATGTGGTCATAAATGACAGGATCTTCTTTTTCCAAGCTAAAGAGTGTTGCCATAAGGGTCTCACAAAAAAGCAATGTCATGGAGAATAAGCACACTTATTGAAATTGAGTTTTAAATAAAAGTGACCATCTGCTCGCTCAGGCAAAATGGCAAGGTTCTTTATTTGCAATTGTCTTCTATAGGGAATTTTGTACATACAGCAATGACCTCATTGATCCAATTAAACATCATGTGACATCTGATAATCCACTCAACATACACCTTTTAACATAACTCTATCAACATAACCCAATTTAACATAACTTAATGGCGAATATGTTGTTAGCCATTACTTCTTTGTTCTTATCTGACGATGCCTGGGGCTAGGGAGCAACAAGGTAGATTGAATACCTGCCCTTGCTGACCTTGCCATTTGGAGGCTGTTACTTTGAATCTTTAAGTAAGGCATAAAGAAACTTCTTGGGCCTACAGGAATTTGTGCACAAAGTTCTGCTCTCATGTAGGCCTTAAGTCAGGGGGGTTTTACTGGAGACTTTTATAAGAAATTCTCAGGCTGGACTTCTCAAAAGCCTTTCATGAGCCTAAGTTTCAACTGTGCCCTTAGATACCTACAGGCATTGGGTAAATTTCTTGAGGTCCCTGAGCACCTTTCCATTCCTGGACCTGTCAGCAGGAGACCTTCATCACTTACCACAGATCAGGAAAGCTTACTGGTGGGTATCCAGCCAGTTTTCCAAACGGCTTTTTCATTGGCCTTATAAAGTCAACCTTAATTCCTTAACACAGTCTGGAAATGCTATTCCAGCCAAAGCCTTGGTCATGTTAGGCTAGCAACTAACCTGGCCACATGGGATTCTGCCTCAGTTTCTCACAAGTATGCCTGTACAAAGTCTTTTCACTGCTCTCTCTCAAATGGCTTTTTTGGCCAGAGGCATATAGGTGTTTTGCCTATAAAACAGTATTCCATGTGCGTATGTGTTACATTTATTTTAATTACTCATCTGTTGATTAACACTTACGTTGATTTCAGAGCTTAGCTATTATCAAAAATGCTGCAATAAACATGAGAGTACAGATATCTCTTCTACACTCTGATTTCCATTCATTTGGATTTTTACCCAGAAGTGGAATTGCTGGATCATATGGTAGTTCTATTTTTAATATTTTGGGAAACATTCATACTGTTTTCCAAAATGGAAGTACCAATTTATATTCCCATCAACAGAATACAAGGGTCCCTTTCTCCACGTTCTTGCTTACACTTGTTATCTTTTTTATTTATAATAGTCTTATAACAGTCATTCTAACCGGTGTGACATGATAGCTCATTATGGTTTTCGTTTGCATCTCCTGCTGAGTTTTAAAAATAATAGTTGAGAAATTTGCATGTCTTGTGTCAAAAAAGTCTATTCATGTCCTTTGCCATTTTTTAAAAATCAAGTTATTTGTTGTCTTGCTATTAAGTTGCTTTCATTTCTTATGTATTTTGGAGGTTTAGATATTGACCCTTATCAGATATGTGGTTTAAAAATATGTTCTCTCATTTGTTAGGCTCTGTCTTCACTCTGTTCGTTGTTTGTTTTGCTATACAGAAGGATTTTAGTTTGATAGGCTCTTATTTGTCTGTTTTCCCATGCCTTTAGAGTCACATCTAAGAAATCTTTGTTAAAATCAATGTCAAGAAGCTTTTTTCCTTCTTTTATTACTGGTAGTTGTATAATTCCAGGTAGTATATTAAATCTTTAATCCATTTTGTGTTATTTTTGTGTATGGAGTAAGATAAGAGTCCAGTTTTATTGTTCTGAATGTACATAGATAAGGTTTTTCCAAGATCATTTTTATTGAAGAAACTACCCTTTTCCCATTGTGTGTTCTTAGCACTGGTAATAAATTTCTGTAGATACCCTTCATGAAAATGAGGAAGTTATATTCTATTTCAATTTTCTGAGCATTAACATGAATTAGTGTTGAATTTTGTCAAATGTGTTTTCTGTATTTCTTCCTACAAAATTATGCGACATTTCTCTTAGCCTTTTGTGATGGATTATATTGATTGATTCTAAAATACTGAACCATCCTGCACATGTAGAATATAACACACTTGATCATAGGTGCATAATTCTTTTTCCATATTGATGAATTATATTTTCTGATCAATTGTTAAAGATTTCTTTATTTGTATTAACAAGAAATATTGGTCTGTAACTTTGTTGATAGGTCTGTTGTACTTTTCTGCTTTTTGTGTCAAAATAAAATTAGATTCCTAAAATGAATCAGAAAGTTTCTGTTCTCCTCTATTTTCTAAAAGAGATTGTATAGTATTGATGTCAATTCCTTTTATACCCTTGGCAGAATTTCCATCACCTCACATACTTATAATTTTCTTTTGATGACAACATTTAAAATCTATTCAATATTCAGGTATCCAATGCATTCTTATTAACTATAGGAAGCGTGCTATACTGTAAGATCTCCGGAAATTATTTCTCCTGTTTAGCCATAAATTTAGGGTTTTTAAAATCATAATTGTGAAGGCAGTTAGATGACTGTATATTTTCAAATAGTAAATTTTATTACATCCAAAATTGTTTTATAAAAAAGCAATTAAAAAATGGTGCATCTAGCTCAACATTTTATGGTGTCAAATGCTCCCTTTTATTATGGTGCTTGTCTCTCTGGTGTAATAGTTTGCTTACTCACAATTACCTGTATTGGTCTCTTTCTAAATTAGCATGTAATGCAAGAAGGCATGCAGAAATCCAAGAATCTGACATCTTGAAAAATTACAGTTTCAAATATTTGCTCTCCTAAACCACTTGTTACCTAAGTTAAAACTTGGGTATGATTGTAAATTATTTCCTCTTTACTCATCCCCAATAATAAATAATCACTTTTTAATTTCACCTCGTAAGTAAAATAATAGACAATATAAATTGGGTCCTAATAATGTACTATATACTACTGATACTGCTTTCACTGACTTGACTCATATATTCTTCAAAATGATGCTCTATGTGGGTTATGTTACTAGCTCCACTTTTTCTGATGAGGACCTTGAGGAATAATGAGGACCATAACTTGTCCAAGGTGCACATCTACAAAACAGTAGAGCTGGAACTTAAGCTAAGCAGTCAAGTTTCAAGTTCTGCAGTGTAATCTGTTATAGAGCACATCTCATCTCCTCACTTCTCTTCATGCCTGCAACATCACTCACATAGTTTTGACTCCATCTTTGGTCTTGCCTGTGTGTAATTCAGGCTATATATTTCTACCAAAGTGATTTATTAGCAATGTGAATGGAAGGGAAAAAAACAGACCTCCAAAAGTTTTCTTCTCTATAATGGCCATAAAAACACTGCAAAAACTGTGAAAACTGGCATTTTCAGTACTATGGAAGTGAGCTAAATGATTGCAACAATGCAAGGAGCATTTATTCGATACAAATAACTGAATTTTGATAAGACAAGACATGAATAAGTTTAATTTGTTCTATTCCCTGGCCTTCTTTCCAGTTCCACAGTAGCTTTAGAAAATAAGGACCAATATGGTGAAACCATTAGCCTAGCAGATACTGAAGGCAACAGTGGGTTAGGTCTATTCAAAGCCACGTTCCACAGACATTCTTATCATTTTTTTTTTTTTTTTGGCAGTTTTCAGCTGGGGCTGGGTTTGAACCTGCCACCTCTGGCATATGGGGCTGGTGCCTTACTCTTTTGAGCCACAGGCAAAGCCCAATATTCTCATCTTTTAAACTATCTAATAATTCTTTCAGAAAACCCCACCCACAGGGCTCATTTTTATTTGGACTGACCCAGTGATCACCCAGGGTAAACTTTTCCTGGAACCATTTCTTTTAAAATTCAATACAAGATGTTTAACATCTCAACTACCTGAAGCAATGAGAAAAGTTGAAGTGATTAACATCCTGACCAAATTCTCAAAAGGAAATGATGGGAATGAGACAGTCATAGCTTTGGAAAAGCTTAAGATGGTTTTTGAAATCAAGAAGGGCATATTCATGTGCAAAGCTATGTGCATGTATGCTAAGGTGACCAGATTTTAACATTGGTAAAGCAGGACACCATTGGCTGGAGGGGAAGGGTTCTTAATTAAAAATTTGGTCTATATGGAGAAACAAAAATTTTCATAGAACACAAAAATAGTATTGTAATATATTTTTAATTTCAACATAAGTACAATTTACAAATATAATACATTTAAAAAATTATGTATAGTATTGTTTCATTCTTTGGCATATTTCTCATTTGAGTGAATATTTTTTAGTAGATTGCTGTCATTGTTTAAAAGGTTATGAAATTTTTCACAAGAATTTGTTAAATTATATTTCACACATAAAATGACTTTCAAAGTCTCAACACTTAATTCTGATTTTTCTGATGTCCACACTTTATTTACCATAGAGAAAAACACATTCAGTCACAGCATTAGTTCCTGGTAAAAACAGCATGTATCCCACAATTTTTAGTGCATTGTTGTATGAAACATGGTTTATTTCAAAATGAAATATTTCTAACCATTTGTTCTCTATTGTGATTTTTGCTGGGGCCCAAGATTTAACCTTTTCCTTATCAATATATTTTTTAATAATGATACCTCATAAGTCATAAGTGTCACTTTCAAGGCTGGTGCTAGACTTTTTGTCACCACTATAAAATATAAATAATACGAGTACTGTCTGCTAAATTCATGAAATAAATAAATAAATTACTTACCTAAATTATCTGAATAGCTGATTTGTTGACATCACTTGTTTAACTAGCACTAGTACACAGTACGATGTGTATTGTCTGAGAGATAGTTACAAAATGCTTTTGTCATTGCCAATGCCAAAAAATGCCATTGTTCATAAAGTCCAAACAATGGTGGTAGAATTCTAACAACTGGTCAACAATGCGAACTTTGATAAGCAGTTCTCGATAATCAGTTCTCAACAATTATTTGTTATTATTAAAGTTTAACATTATAAAATTAACAAAAATAATATAAAACTCA